>NC_056750.1:834516027-834598527 GCF_019279795.1 Protopterus annectens | reverse complement strand
GACCAAACTAATGTCACTCATACATGCTCAAAAAAAAATATATATATATATATATATATATATATATATATATATATATATATATATATATACACATAAGGATCTAGGACATTTCACCGAAAGTCAAATTAGTGTGCACTTTTCACTGAAAGCTCAATTCACCGAAAACTCAATTCACCAAAACACGTCACCGAAAGTTGTATATGGCCTTGTCCCCACTGTAGTGCGACCCTGGAGTTAGCATATATATAGTAGGGGGTGTGTGGGGGTCACCGCCCCCCACATCGGGGGGTGTGGGGGGTGTAGCCCCCACATATTTTAAATGTTTTCAACTATTCACATGCATACTTGCAATTGCAATATATTACTCTTTTCCAAACATGATATATTCTTAAAATATGGGGGGCTATGCCCCCCCACCCCCTACTATATATACTAACTCCAGGGTCATACTGCAGTGGGGGCAAGGCCATATACAAGTTTCGGTGACGTGTTTTGGTGGATTGAGTTTTCGGTGAATTGTGCTTTCAGTGATTTGTGTTCGGTCATTTGACTTTTGGTGAAATGTGCTTTCAGTGAAATGTCCTAGCTCTCTATATATATATATATATATATATATATATATATATATATATATATATATATATATATATATATATATATATATATATATATATATGTATGGGTCTAATGTTCAAAGTTTCAAAACTATGAATGTCTTATGGTCGACACCAAAGGCAATCTCAGACCCTGCCCTACTACAGATGACTCCACATGCACTTCACACTCAAAAGGCCTGAATCTAATATGTGACATTAACAAAACCTGCTGGAGAGACAGGTTTGTCTCCCAGAGGCTACCCCATCTCTGGAAAAGACTTCACATACACGTCAAACAGAGCACCTTGCTGACCCTTCAAGAGCAACTTTGAGTGGATGGGAAACCACAAATTTGTCCCAGGAGTTCCACCTGTGCCCCTTATTGACAGGGGTGAGAAGTGCTGACTGCAGTTTCTTACTGGGGATAAACTCTTAGCTAGGCTTGGAAGGGCCCCAGGACCATTAGTCTAGTAACCTCCTATGATCCTATAAGATCGAAGTTTTGAAACTTTGAAATTTAAATAAAATAAATAAATAAATCTTTTTTTTTTTTTTTTTTTTTTTTTACATTTTTGCAAGGGGGCAATAACCCTTACACCCCCACACCCCTGCTAGTTAAATATTTCAAGTCTGAGATCGTACTACAGCAAGGAAAATGGTAAATGCACCTTTCTGCTCTGTAAGGTGATCTCCATTTAAATGGTTTGAAGTTTCAAAACTTCGATCTTATGGTCTCAGCCATAAGAAATTTGAAGTTTTGAAACTTCAAAATTTAAAAGTAGACCCCTATATATACACACACACAAGTTTATCTTATTCTTTGCAAACTGTAGTTCATTCTTGAAGTAGCAGACTCAGAGTTATGAGTCTCACATTTGTGATAGGAAGGTAGGAACATTACCCACTGGAATAATTTTTGCTAATTACTTTGGCTGTTCAAATGCTCATAGGTTCATAGATTAGTACTAAGCTAACTTCCCTTTTGGGTAATTGAAGCCTAGCCTAGCCAATTACCCCATGTGAGAATCAAACCCTGCACTTTGTGTCTTTAAGGTAAGCACCTTAACCATTATGCTATCTTCCCACCTTTACTACAGCACATGTTTGTCATTTACTTTATGATCTAGGACATTCTATGTGGCTAGTTTCATTGATGCTTCTGTTTTTATTTTTTGTCCAAGAGTTATTTTATTTTATTTATTTTTTGAGAGTAACCTCTATGGTATCACATCTTTCACAAAATATGCAACACACAAACCCATTTCTTCGTGCATCTATGTGTCCTTCTCCAAGATTACAGTTATCTATTAATTCAAACAGTTCTGTTGTGCATTCCAGTATACAGCCATGTCTTATTTTACTTATTTTCTGAAATCTAAAATACTCTATGACTGCCAATGGTTCAAGGTACCTTCTGTTCTGGCAGCTTTCAGTACTTTCTTTGGATAGCTTTTAGGATGATTTTGTTGGTACACCAAAGCATGCAGTAGTCTTTAAGAGCTGGTGCATACTATAAATGCATATACATGCATGTACAAATGCATTTGACCCCCCCCCCCCTTCAGTCACGATTTTTGTGAAATACAGTACAAAGCAGTATATTAAAATATGTGACAAATAGCATAAACCCAGAACTGATGTTCTGAAAAGAAAGAGAAAATGCATGTCATTAAACTGATCAGAAATTATTATATATTCAGCGGTGTGGATCCATTAGGCACTTTATCATTAACAAGGATCAGCCACAGGGTTTTCATGCCAGAACACGTGGTGCACCAGGAATGTAACTTGGTCTCATTGGCACACATGACTTAAGGTCTGCTGCAGATGAAGCAGCTTGGAAAAATCTCAAAGACAGATATGAAATGGGATTTTAACAGATGCATACCTCTTTTTAAGCAAGATCGGTTGTCTGACCTCCCTACGTGTTTATAATGGTTCTACATAAGGAGCTTGATTGTGGCAACAGGAGAGCTTGAGGAAACAGAATAGTTTGAAGACATGTAACCCCAAAAGGGAAGAAACTTAAGATGCATAGGCCCAGCTATCTTCATCCATCTGTTCAGAACCAGAAGACAGACGGTATGGTGAGACTGCTATTATTCTTTGTTTAATCATCCTTTAGTCACCCTGGAAGCTGAAGGTGAAAGAAGTTAACTGATTAAAGAGCTAAAATATTTCTTAGCAAATTCAGCGTAATTAAGAAGAGGGAAAAATAGAAGGCGCAAAATCAGGCACCCAGAAAAATGACATCATGCCAGATAAAAGGAATCTGCTCTGTAAACTGCATAGCACTGAACAGATGGGTATCAGATACACAAGGAATTGCCCCTGACATTAAAGCTGTAGGGTGTCTGGCTATCAGTCATCTTAGACAGTCACTGGTGCCTCAAGCAGCTGAATAACATTAGATCTCACATTGGTTGAGTTGAAACCAGCATCTGAGGTGGCAGCCAACCACCATAAAACATGAGTGCTTTGTGAAAACACTCCAGTATTTGAATATGTAGTTAATCTGCTACAATCAGCTTCCTTGATCTGACATAATAATGAAATTTATATTCTGCCATTTAGTTATCCATTAAACCCCAACTCTAGCTCTAAGTCATTTTGATTGTGATGGGCCTTGAGATGTGCTCTGGATAATGGATCAGCTATGTGTGCATGATCTGTATGCCACAGTCAAACTACTGTAGTGAAATATTCTCCTCTGAAGCCTTAAAGGAGCCTTATGTAATCAGTTCTAAAAAATACTTGTCAATGTGATCTGATTCTAAAGTGACTGTCTTCTATAGATGTATTCAAAAAATACTTCACATCCATACAGAAAGGCTAGCAGCTTCTTCTCAGTTTGCACATAAAGGGATTGTGAATCTTATATCCCTCAGACTGCCTTTCAAATAACAGCACTACTGTCATGCCAGATTGACTGCATGAATCTGTTGTACTAGTGCTTTGGTCCCATCATAATATTGTCATGTTGAAGCTTCATCACTGATTTTGTAAGGCACAATACCCTCTTCACCTAGTGATCTTCACAATGCCATGTGATCTTTCTACAACAGCTACTAGAATGGCACTATTACTTCTCATTTGCCATGAATTTGGATACAAATTGCATCGTGCCTTGGAATCTTAAATATGACTGACAGGTTCTCTTTATGTAGACTAATGCTTGTACTTTTGTGGGATCTGGCTGAATGCCTTCACTTGACAGAATTTTTCATACACCTGACATGCCTCTTCTGGGCCAATAATCAAGAAGCCTCAATCCTCCCCACTGACATCAGAAGGGAATGTTCACAGTGAAAAAAATAAGACGCACAGTATTTTCAGATGCAGCTCTCTGCACTAAGTACAGTTTCCCTTAAGAGCACACAGAGAATGCACACTCCAGTCCTGGGGCTGGACTTTCTCTCCAGGCCCCAAATAAGACACCCCCACTGACCACTATAGAACTGAGTCCTTAGCTGGCTGTTCTAAGCCAAATCTTTCACCACCCTCTCTATGAAATTAGTGATCCCTGTGTCCCTGTTCAAGGTAGCTGTCACACATACTTTCTTTGAAATTTAATTTTCAGACACACACACACACACACACACACACACACACACACACACACACAAGTGGGAAAGGCTGGTAGAGCTTACCCACCCCTACCCAGATAATAAGGTAGATCTGCTGCCATCAGAACACTCAAAGGCAGCTATTTTCAGGCTCTTACCAGGGTAACCAATTACACTTATGGTAGTATTTAACCAAGCAGCAAGATTTTCAGGAACATTGAGCCACAGTGAAACTAAATAAATGCCAGTACTCTCATTGGTTAAATATTTTCTAAAAGGCCAGCTACAATGAAAGGTTTAGATATATATTTAACATTAAATAATAAAAAATACATGAAAATACTGAATATCTATTTACAATAAACTGAGGAGTTTCAATCACATGAAATATAAAAACAGCACATATGTAAAGGCATAGACAGATACAGAAAAAACTGCATTTCACTAATCTTACTATATTTATCTAACTGATGAAGAAGAATTACTGTTCCCTAGTTACTTACTAAAGCAAGGCAATATGAATGTGGATAAATGTCTTGACAGGTCCAAAACCAGAGAGTGTACACCTCACATCTATCACTAGTTTTCAAATATAATTTCAGTGCTGGCTATAGAATTACATAAGATCTGGTCACCCCCTTCTGTGGTTTCCACACTACTCCCTCAATAGAATCTGTGCCAGGATCTGGCACTGGTGTGACATAATGCACACATAGGACTTTAGCTAAGGTTTATTACAGCATCTGGAAACTGTAAAACAATTCTAGCACTTCCATCTTTCCTGCAGAAACAAACAAGTTATTCTCTGTCCGAAGGTAGATCTGTGAGATAAAATCTTTATAGCCTAAACCAAGTAATTTAATTTCAGGGTAATTTTCTTAAGGTTAGCTGTCCTGGGCTTAACCCCTTGACTTCTAGTATCCTCTATTAAAATATATACATTTCATCAGTTACAACTATGCCATCTGATATACATGTATTTTTCCTTTCTGTCCAGCAAGACCCACTGCTGACACATTTTTAACACAAGCATCTGTACAAATCAGTTTAATATTCAGCTGACATATAATTATTTACAAAACTTCAGCTAGCTATGCTGGCATATGTTACACATGTACTGCCCTATGCCCTCTGGTGAAGCAAGCAGTACCTCACATCATTGCATCTCTCTCCCCTTTGAAATCTCAAGCTAGTTTTTCAAATGACCCTGGAGAAATGTTGCTTGAGAGAAATGAGCCTGTCTGGGGGACACACTAACCCATGCACTGTATTGAGAGCCCATCTACACTGGCATTTCTGACCCCACTATGGTGCTGTTCTGTCATGTCATATGTCTGCAACCCTAGGCTCCACATTAATAACTTGGCATTTTGCTGGCTGGCTCAGTGTAGCCATGTTAAGGGATTGTGGTCTGTAACCACAGTGAATTTCCTTCCATACAGATAGGGCTGATGTTTCTGCAGTGCCCATACTATGGCTAGACATTTTTTTATACAGCTGCATAACATTCCTACCTGGGATGGAGTCTATGGCTGAGAAATACAACAGGGCGCTCTTCTCCCTTGTCTGAAACCTGGCTGAGTACAGCCCCCACCCCATGGTTTGAAGCATCTACCTGCACAACAAATTCTTTGCTGTAATTTAGACTGGCTAGCACAGCCCCTTTAAGCCTTTGGAATGCCTGCTCACAGGCTGGGGTCCATACAACCATATCTGGCTTGTTTTTCCTCATCAGGTCTGTGAGGGAAGCAGCTACTGTACTATAACTGGGAATAAACTTTCTATAAACTTTCTATAATACCCTGCTGTCCCCAAGAAAACCCACTTGCTTTTTGGTAACAGTGGCAGGACATGCCTGAATAGCTTCCACTTTGGCAGGTTCTGGACTGATCTTACCACTTCCCACTTTATGTCCCAGGTAGGAGACCTCTCCCATATCCACTTGACACTTACTGGATGTAATGGTCAATCATGTCCTTTGTGGTCTACCTAGGACCTCCCAGACATGCTGAAGGTACTCTTGCCATGAATGGCTGCAGATGGTGATATCATTCAGGTGAGCAAGGCCATAATCTCCTGCTCCTGCTGGGATTCCATCTACCAGCCTCTAGAAGGTCACTGGGGCATTTTTCATTCAAAAGGGTATCTTTGTGAACTGGTATAATCCAAAAGGAGTCACAATGGCTGACCTCTCTCTAGCAGCGGGAGTTAATGGCACCTGCCAGTAGCCCTTGGTCAGATACTTAGTCTCACCCAGATGATCTAAGGCTTCATCTGTCCTAGGCATGGGGTAAGAATCTTACTCTGTGTGACTGTTTAGTTTTCTGTATTACATAAAGAACCTGGTGCTGCCATCCTTCTTTGGCACCAGCACCACTGGAGAGGCCCATGGACTGCTGGACATCTGAATTAATCCCAGTTTAACATTTCCTGCATCACCTCTCTGAGTCTGTCTGAATTACTCAGGCACCCTGTAAGGGGCCTGCTTGATAGGGCTTTGGAGTCCTGTATCCACATAGTGCTGCCCTGGGTGGGTGCACCCTGGTTTCCCAGTGAACATGTCCCCAAACTCCTGCAACACTGCTCTGATTTCTCAAACCTAGGTAGGGGATAGCTACTGGGAAATTACTACCCCTTCCACTGATGTCAGTCTGATTTTCATTGATGGGATTAGTCACCAGATCCCCCTCAGACTTCCCCTGCCACCCACAGCGAATCTGCAGCACAAGGGCCTCCCTATCATGGTAAGCCTTCATCATGTTAACATGGTACAGTTTGTGTCCCTGCCTCCTGTCAAGCAGTTTTACCATGTAGTCAAAATCACAGAGCTTCCTTTCCACTTTGAAAGGTCCTTCCCAAGCTGCCTGCAGCTTATTGTGTCTACAGGAATAAGAACCATTTCCTGCTGTCCCACTGCATACTCTCATGCTCAGGTCTGCTGTTGGTCTTCTGGGCCAAGCCCATGAGCTCCATAAGCCTTGTCCTAAGGTTTAGGACATATGCCACAACAGACCTCTTGTGGGATTCACACTCACCCTCCTACTCATCATGAATCAAATTTAATGTTCCTCTCACCTTATGCCCACACACCACCTCAAAGGGTGAAAAAACTGTGGATTCCTAGTGTACATTTCTGTATGCAAACAGCAGATGGGGCAAGTATTTGTCCCACTCTCTCTTAAACTGGTCTGCAAATGCCCTTAGCATGGACTTCAGTGTAGAGTTTAACCTGTCCACAAGACCAGTAGTCTGGAAGTGGTAGGGGGCAGTCTTTAGATGCTCCACCCCACAGTGCTCCTACAGACAAGCCAGCATGTGTGACATGAAATTGGCACCTCTGACAGTCAGTAAATCTCTGAAGAAATCAGCCCAGCTGAAAATGCCTAACAAAGCATTTGCCACCTTCCCTGCCTCGATGGAGGACAGAACCACTGACTCAGGGTACCTAGTAGCATGATTTACTACCACTAGGATATATATTTACAACTTAGGGCACTCAGAAACGCCACAATATCCATAGCACCCCTCTGAAATTACTCCTCAATCACACAAAAAGGCATCAAAGCAGGTTTGATCTGGTCTCCTGCCTTGCCTATATTTTGGCACTGCTCACAGGTTCTGCAGTACCCTGTTACATCCCTTGCAATCCCAGGCCAATAAAAGTTCTGCATAATACTTCTCTTGGTATGCTTTATGCCCATATCAGCAAAATAATTGTCATGGAATATAGCTTGAAGGGTCAGATGGTAGGCTCTAGGCACTACCAACTTCTGTATCACCTAACCCTCTAGTCCTCCCTTGGCATCCACTCGCTGTACAGTAACCCTTTGTTCCAATATACAGACTCCCCTTTTCCTTGAGAATCAGGTGCCTCCTTAGTTACCTCCATCAAGCCTCATAATGTAGGGTCCAATAGCTGAGCCTGTCACAACTGTATTTTTGTGACCCTTCCTAGCTCACCTTTCACTGGACGTCTGGTATCTTCTGACAGAGGTGCCTCAATGTCAGTCTGGCTACTATCACTGACCTCTGCCATTGCAATCACCATGTCCATGGAAACATCAGTACCTCCAGCAGCTGTGGTTCATCTTCAGTTTCAGGCTCACTGCTACAGGTTAGCTCCAGCCCTAAAATAGGCACATGATCAGTCGCGGCATCAGGTGTGGTGTCTGTCTGGGTCTCCCACAGGCTACCAGACTCCATGCCTAACTGCAAGTTACTGCATGCACAAAAGGTACAGATTTATCAAAATAATTCCCTATGAAGACATCTGCAGGGATATCCTCAAACAGAACTACTTGCTTGTTTCCTTTTCCACCCTCCCATTCAAGGTGAACCCTGGCCAAAAGTATTTGGAATGGGTTCCCTGCTAATGCTCTGACAGGAGTAGACTGCCCAGACATGTACTGTTCCTCTATAACCACTGCTAGCTTCACAATGGTTATGTCACAGGCTGTCTCCCTCTGTTGGCAGTGGTCTGTTTTCTATCCAGTAAGTTAGGATGCAAACTCTGGTGATAGTTTGGTTGCCTCCAAACAACTTAGCACCAGCATGTTGTTATTCCTACTTGCTGTCTCTGTCAACTTGTTTTCCCCACCTTGCTTTAGTTGACATTTAAATGCTACATGTCCCCTCTGGTTACATTTAAACATCTAATCCCTGATTCTAGCCATGTACATGAACTAGTGGCTTTCCCCTTTACTGCTGGACTCTGTTGGGGTGGTTTAAGCTGCCCATGATGAGTTCCTTTATATCCATGTGCAGCACTGGTTATCCACTTCTTGTGCAGTGCTGCCCTGCTTACCAAGTAGGGATCCTCTTTTCTAACCAGTTCATCTGCAGAGTTACACTCCTGGTTTGCCAACCAGATGCTTATGTCCTCAGGCAAAGTGCTAAGTGCTTGTTCCCTCACAATAAGGTCTGCCCACCTTTCAAAAGTGATGACCTGACACCCACTCACCTACCTATGAAAATAAGTGCTTAGCTCAGCAATATAGTCACATACACTTTCATCTGCCCTACGTCTATGCTCACAATTTTTTTTTCTGTAAGCTTTAGGTGTTAACTTAAAACAATCCAATAAACTTTGTTTAACCTTGTCATAATTTAAACAACCAGTATCAGACAATTTAAAAACAGTGGTTACAGCTTTATCATGAAGTAAGAGGGTCAGGAATCATACCCAGATAACTTGGTCAACATCATAATGTTTACATATTCTTCCAAATATATGAATAAAACTATCAAAATCATCACCTTCTGTATACTGTGTAAAAAAAATACTGACCTTTGTTGCTTCTGGGGTTTGGTTATTGCCTTCCCCATTACCTCCATGTTCCTGTTGAATAGTCAGCATGTCCATCTCTTGTTGACACTGTCTCATTTTACTTTGGCCTCTGCTCTCCCTCATTTTCCTTGGCCTCTAAAAACCTCAGTCTCTGCCAATTTTAATTCCATATGTTTTGCCTCCAGTTCAAGTTTCTTAAACTCCAGATGGGTTTCTAATTCCTCTTGAGGAAAAGGTAAACTGTCCTGTTTTTGAGGACTGTACAACCCAGCACCAGATTGATTGTCATCCTGGTTGTTGGTCTGTCCTGCAGCTGTGACTAAGGCTGAAATAATTTCTTCTTTAGTCAGGTTGGTATGCACCAGTCATTTGGATTTGCACATCTTAGCCTACTGGCTCAATGACAGCTTGCCATAATCCTCTACTGACATCTTTGCCTGCTTTCCCTGACTAAACTAAACTAAAAAAATAAATAAATAAAACTATTGTGAAAAATGAAACTCTGTATGTTTACCTTGTGGCTGCTGAGAGCACACACACCTTTATTGACAACTGCTTACAGGGTATGGAAGTTCAATTTATATCCCACCACCGCCACGAATATGTAATGTCCCTTTTCTGGGCCAGTGATCAAGGAGCCTCAATTCTTACCACTGATACTGGTGGGGAATGTTCACGTTGTGAAAAATAGACACACACAGTATTTTCTGATGCTCCTCTCTGCACCAAGTACAGTTTCCCTTAAGAGCACACACAGAATGCACACTCCAGTCCTGGGGCTGGGCTTTCTCTCCAGGCCCCAAATAAGACTCCCTACTGACAACTATAGAGCTGAGTCCTTTGCTGGGCATTCTAAGCCAAGTCCTCCAACACCCTGTCTGTGAAATCAGTTCTCTCAGTGTTCCTGTTCAAAGTAGCTGCCACACACACACATACTCAGCGAGATTTGATTATTACACACACACATATCTGTGAAAAGATGGCACAACTTACCCTCTCTGCCATTAAATATTTTCTAAAAGACCAGCCACAAGGAAAGGTTTAGTATATTTAATATTAAATAATAAAAAAACTGAAAATACTGAATATCTGTTTACAATCAACACCAGCTTTTCAATCACAGGAAATATAAAAAAAACAATAACTCAGATGGAAAGACTCCCGACAGATACAGAACTAATACATTTAGCTGATCTCATTATATTTTTCTAACTGACTGAAGAATTACTTTTCTCTAGTTACTTACTAAAGCAAAGCAAGATGAACATGGATGAGTGCCTTGTCAGGTCCAAAAACAGAGTGCACACCTCACATCTATCACTAGTATTCCAATACAATTTCAATGCTGGCTACAGAATGACATCACATCTGGTCACCTCACTGTGTGTTACCCACTCTACCCCTTCACTAGAAACTAAGCCAGACACTGATGTGTCACAATGCATACATAGAAAGAATTCAAAACCAATTCAATGAATAAATCCACACAAAATGAGTGTAGAGGAGGCAGACCACTTCTTAAAACCACCAAGCACGGTTTTTATTTAATAAACAATAAAGTACATAAGCGCTTTCATCTCAATATTCCAAAATTACAGAGACTTTATCAGATACAAATTTTAAAACAGCCCAGTTTGTTTTAAACCCTGTAAGGATGACATCATATCCTGAAACAGACTTAAAAAGTTTAAAGCAACAGTATGTCCTAAAACAAAGTCAGATAGCAGCAGTATTCAAGTTCAAAAATATATTATATATCATGGATATTTTAAAAAATTTAAACAATATAATAAAACCAATCCATTTAATACAATATAATTAAATATAGCATTCTATTACCCCAGTAAATGTACTAATAAAAGATAAACAAATAAAATTATAGAACAGTAAAAATAATGCAAGGTAAATGAACAGCTTCCACTAGGAATTGAACCCAGAACCTTTTACGTATGAAGTAAGTGTAATAACCACTACACTGTTACCTTCACATACCCTATTAGTACAAGTCCAATGTCTTATAAGGGATTTTAATTTTAAAAGGCTACTAATAGACAGGTTGTCATTTCAGGATTTCAAGCACATATAATCCACCACTACACCCCACCTTAATATTTTATGAAAGGGTGTGTGAACTCGATCTAAGAGAGTTACACAAAAAAGTCTGGAATGGGAACAGGATACATATGAGCTTGAATTTGTAAGAGATTTTTGAGCTTGAATTTCTGCTCCATAACAATGGAGTGAGAATAATGAAACCAGACAAGGGTGGGGGGTAGTAATTATTAATAAAGTGGATTATAATAATAAGATGCATGAGATCTTGAACACTGACACATACTATATGAGCTCCTTGAATGAAAAGAATGTAGCTTATAGGAGAATTAAAAGTTTCATCCAAGACATGTTTATTGATGGTTTAATCACTATTAATGAGTTGCACTACCTCACGATAGATTTTCCCACTATCCCATGTATTTTTGGTATTCCAAAAATACATAAGGATATGTACCAACCACCTATGTGGCCTATTGTTGACGCCAGAGGCTCTATTACCTACCCCTTGGCAAAGTATTTGGACAAGGAATTAAGTAAATGTGTATGGGATACGCCTAGTGTCTGTATAGATTCATGGGACTTTCTAAGGAAAATTAATGACATCAGTTATAGTAAAGTATACCTGTTGGTCATTATTGATGTGGTTAACCTGTACAGTGTGATACCACATGACATTGGCTCTATTACCTACCCCTTGGCAAAGTATTTGGACAAGGAATTAAGTAAATGTGTATGGGATAAGCCTAGTGTCTGTATAGTTTCATGGGACTTTCTAAGGAAAATTAATGACATCAGTTATAGTAAAGTATACCTGATGGTCACTATTGATGTGGTTAACCTGTACAGTGTGATACCACATGACATTGGTTTACAGTGGTTTTGTGAATATCTCCATTCTAAAAATCTAGCACAGGATAGGGTTAACCTTTTTGAACAGATGCTGGATTTAATATTAAGGAACAACTTCATATTATTTGAAGGACAATATTTTCTTCAAAAAGAGGGAGTGGCAATGGGCTCCACTTGTGGGGACCTATATGCCAATATTGTCATGCTTGAGTGGGAAAAACAATATTTAAAGACATCTGAATATTTTCAATTTTGTAAGACATACATGCATTATTTGGATGACGTGTTTATATTGTGGAAAGGACCTAGAGATACATTGAATGCTTTCCTGGAATATATTAACACCACAACTAGTTTTCTAAAATTCACGTATTCAATAAACGACACGAGTATAGCATACTTGGACGTCCTTTTAACGAAGGATGATGTTGCGAATAGGTTTCTAGCAAAGATTTTTTGTAAAAATACATACTCCTATAGTTTTTTACATTTTAGTAGTTGTCACCCATTCAAACAAAAATGGGCAGTTGTAAAGGGGCACTTTGTCTGACCTGCCTGTAGTGACAACTGTATGGGGGACATACACTGAGGCGTGTAATTTGCTGAAACAAATGTTTCTCAAGAGAGGTTACCCAAGTTCATTAATAGACCAAATTGCTAATGAAGTGAACAGTAAGAGAAGGTCTGGGCATTTTGCCCCTATTTTAAACATGAAAAACACTAATGTAGTACAAACATTAGAAAATGTCTGTTTAACAACTACAGGATTCAACACTATTAATAATAATAACAGCAAAACTACAATATGTGTATCAGCTACACTGAAGTCCTACGAGAATAGATTTTTAACAACATTTAATAGGGATGCAAATTACATAAAGAATATTTTGACTAAAAACTGGGAGTTTATTAGGAATGACAAAGTTATGAGGGGCATTTTAGGAGAGGCTCCCATTTGTGTATACAAGAAAGGGCATTGTTTAAAAAACATATTCGAGACACAGAAAGGTGAGCAGTATAAAGGGTTTATGCACAGATGTGGTAGGTGTAAATTTTGTAACAACATTATTGAAACAGACAAAGGTGTGGAGATTAATGGAACAAATATCTGGGTTAAAGGCAAATTTACCTGTTCTACAGAGAGGGTCGTTTATTGTGCTATTTCTGGTTCCTGCCCATGTTTTTACATAGGCAAGACTGAAAGAAAATTTAAAACCAGAATTAGTAAACATTTTAGACACACATGAGATGGCTGGGAAGGTAATGCCTTAGCGAGACATATTACAGGGTTTCCGCAACATGAATTTCAGTTCATTATATTGGATTGTGTGGTACCTAGAATTTGTGGGGGGCATGGCCCTACATATTAGAAAAATTGGAACTCGCATGGCAGTTGAGACTGAATTCCATGTACTGGCCAGGACTGAATGACAACCTGTCTATCAGTAGCCTTTTAAAATTAAAAGCCTTTATAAGACATTGAACTTGTAGCAATAGTGTATGTGAAGGTAATAGTGTAGCGGTTATTCCACTTGCTTCATATGTAAAAGGTTCTGGGCTCAATTCCTAGTGGAAGCTGTTCATTTACCTTTCATTATTTTTACTGTTTTACAATTTTATTTGTTTATCTTTTATTAGCACATTTACTGGGGTAATAGAATGCTATATTTAATTATATTATATTAAAGGGATTGGTTTTATTATATTGTTTAAATTTTTAAAAATATCCATGATATATATTTTTGAACTAGAATACTGCTGCTATCTGACTTTGTTTTAGGACATACTGTTGCTTTAAACTTTTTAAGTCTGTTTCAGGATATGATGTCATCCTTACAGGGTTTAAAACAAACTGGGCTGTTTTAAAATTTGTATCTGATGAAGTCTCTGTAATTCTGGAATATTGAGATGAAAGCGCTTATATATTTTATTGTTTATTAAATAAAAAACGTGCTTGGTGGTTTTAAGAAGTGGTCTGCCTCCTCTACACAATGCATACATAGAACTTTAGCTAAGGTTTATTACACCATCCAGAAACTGTAAATCAATTCCAACACTTCCACCTTTCTTGCAGAAATTAACAAGCTATTCTCTGGCAGAATTCAGACCTGTGAGATAAAATCTTTATAGCCTAAACCAAGTCATTTCATTTCAGGCTATTTTTCTTAAGGTTAGACGGGCTGAGCTTAACCGTTTCCCTTCCAGTATCCTCTGTTAAAATATATACATTTCATCAGTTACAACAATGCCTTCTGATATACATGTATTTTTCTTTTCTGTCCAGCAGGACCCACTGCTGATACTTTTTTAACACAAGTAACTTTACAAACACGTTTTTTAAACAAGTATCTGTACAAATAAGTTTAATAGTCAGATGACATATAATTATTTACAAAACTCCAGCTAGCTATGCTGGCATATGTTACACATGCACTGCCCTATGCCCTCTGGCACAGCAGGCACTACCTCACATCACTCTCCTCTTTGAAATCTCAAGCTATTTTTTCAAGTGACCCTGGAGAAATGTTGCTTGAGAGAAATGAGCCTGTCTGGGAACACATTAACCCATGCCCTGTCTTGAGAGCCCATCTGCACTGGCATTGCTGACCCCACTATGGTGCTGCATTGTCATGTCATATGCCTGCAACTCTAGGCTCCTTATTAATAACTTGTCATTTTGCTGGCTGGCTCAATATGGCCATATTAAGGGATTGTGGTCTGTTACCACAGTAAATTTCCTTACATTCAGATAGGGCTGAAATTTTTGCAGTGACCATACTAGGGCTATACCTTCTTTTTATACAGCTGCATAACATTCATCCCTGGGATGTAGTCGATGGCTGAAATATACAACAAGGTGCTCTTCTCCCATGTAGGAAACCTGGCTGAGTACAGCCTCCACCACATGGTTTGAAGCATCCACCTGCACAACAAATTCTTTGTTGTAATTTGCACTGGGTAACACAGGGTGTTCTCCTAAAGCCCCTTTATGCTTCTGGAATGACTGCTCTCAGGCTGGGGTCCACACACCTTATCTGGCCTGTTTTTCCTCATCAGGTCTGTGAGGGGAGCAGCTACGGTACTATAATTGGGAACAAACTTTCTATAGTACCCTGCTGTCCCCAACAATGCCCTCACTTGCTTTTTGTTAACAGGGGCAGGACATGCCTGAATAGCTTCCACTTTGGCAGGTTTTAGCCTGATCTTACAACTACTACCACTCTATGTCCCAGGTAGAAGACCTCTGCCATACCCACTTTACAGTTACTGGGCTTAATGGTCAACCCTGCCCTTTGTACTCTGCCTAGGACCTCCCTGACATGCTGAAGGTGCTCTTGTCATGAATGTCTGTACATGGTAATATCATCCAGGTAAGCAAGGGCATAATCTCTAGAGTCTGGAAGGTTGCATTTTTCATCCAAAAGGGCATCTACGTGAACTTGTATAATCCAAAAGGAGTGACAAAGGCTGACCTCTGTCTAGCAGTGGGAGTCAAGGACACCTGCCAGTAGCCCTTGGTCAGATCAACAGTGATCAGATATGTAGCCTCACCCAGCTGCTCTAAGGCTTCATCTGTCCTAGGCATGGGGTAAGCATCTTACTCTGTGTGACTGTCTGGACTCCTGGATTAATCCCAGTTTCAACATCTCCTGTATTACCTCCCCCAGAGTCTGTATGAATTGCTCAGGCACCCTGTAAGGGGCCTGCTTGATAGGGCTTTGTGGGCCTGTATCCACATGGTGCTGCTCTGGGTGGGTGCACTCTGGTTTCCCAATGAACATGTCCCCAAACTCCTGTATCACTGCTCAGATTTGTCAAACCTGGGTAGGGATAGCTAAGCTACTGGGACATTACTAACCCTTCCACTGATGTGTTAGTCCAAATTTCATTGATGAGATTAGTCAACAGATCCCCCTCTGTCTTTTCCTGCCACTCACTGCAAATCCTTATCACAAGAGCCTCCCTATCATGATAAGGATTGATCACATTAACATGGTACAGCTTGTGCCCCTGCCTCCTGACAAGTAGTTTTACCGTGTAGTTAACATCACTAACCTTCCTTTCCACTTTGAATTGTCCTTCCCAAATGGCCTGCAACTTATTGTTTCTGACAGGAATGAGAACTATATCCTGCTGTCCCACTGCATACTCTCAGGCTCAAGCATTCCTGTCATACCAGACCTTTTTCTGCTGTTGGGCTCCTGACAGGTTCTTCTGGGGCATGCCCATGAACTCCATAAGCCTTGTCCTGAGGTTTAGGACATATGCTACAACAGACTCCTTGTGAGATTCACACTCACCGTCCCACTCATCACGAATCAAATTTAATGTCCCCCTCACCCTATGATGCTAAACCAAATCAAAGGGTGAAAATCCACTGGATTTGTAGTGTACCTGTCTGTATGCCAACAGCAGATGGGGCAAATATTTGTCCCACTCTCTCTTAAATTGGTCTGAAGGGCCCTTAGCAAGGTCTTCAGAGTAGAGTTTAACCTGTTCACAAGACCATTAGTCTGGGGTGGTAGGGGGCAGTCTTTAGATGTTCCACCCTACAGCACTCCTACAGACAAGCCAGCAGGTGTGACATGAAATTGGCACCTCTGTTAGTCACTAATTCCCTCAAGAAACCAACCCAGCTGAAAATGTCTAACAAAGCATTTGCCACCTTCTCTATCTCAATTGAGGACCGAGCCACTGCCTCAGCGTACCTAGTAGCATAATTTACTACCACTAGAATATATATGTTCATAGGTTGGTACTAGGCTATCAGCCCTAGGGCCTATACAAGCCTAGCCATAACAATTCCCTGGCTATTTCTTCCCACACTATTTACTTCCCTGGACCCCTGTCTAGCAAGGTGATTGACGTGATCCCCGGGGTGAATTTCCTTTCTCCCATCCAATTATCAAGGTTCTTTTTGAAGAGGGCCAAAGAGGCACTCTGCGTGATATGTATGGGCAATCTATTCTAGAGTCTGGGGAGTCTCTGGGTCAGGAACCTATTCCACCAGCATGTTTTGTTTATTGTGATGCCAAGGTTTAGATCCCTGGAGCGTGTGGCTCTGAGGGATTGGGATTTATTTAAGTGTAGCATGTCCAACAGCTCCGGGTTTGACATGGCCTTGTATGTTAAGCAGAGATCGCCTGTGAGTAGACGATATGTGACAGAGTAAAGCTGGCGTTTTTTAAGGCGTTCAGCGTAGAGCATCTGATTTAGGCCTGTGATTCTTTTAGTGAGGTATTTCTGTAGCCTTTCCAGTTGTTGCAGATGTCTTGAGAGGTACATACTAAATGGGGTGTTGTATTCTATAATGAGTCTAATGAGGGATGAGTACAGTGGGACAATGACCTCCTTTTTTCTGGATGAAAAGCCCTTAGTGATGAGGTGTGCCACATAGAAGGATTTCCTGACTGTTGTGGTGATGTGGTTATCGAAGGTGAGACCACTGTCCACCTGTGTCCCTAAGTCTCTTATCACACTTTCAGTGTTTAGTGTACTGCCACCTATATGGTAATTCATGGGTGCATGTTTTTTCCCAAAGGGGATAACTATACATTTCTTGGCATTGAGCTTGACCCCATGGCTCTGGCACCAAGCATCTGTTTCTGTAAGGCCCTTTTGTAGAGTATCCACATAATTTGGGGATTCAATAATGGCTCCCAGTTTGCAGTCATCTGTGAACTTTGTTAGCCAGAGTCCCTTAGTGTTGGCCTGTACTTCAGAGAAGTAGATGCCAAACAAGAGCAGTCCCAGGACTGAACCCTGAGGTACTCCACTTGTCACTTGTCTGGAGCTGGATTTGGAGTCGGCTACATTTACAGTGTGGGATCTATCAGTAAGCCAGTTAGAAACACACTGGGTGATGTAGGGATTAATGCCCAGCTTAGGAAGTTTATCTATGATTTCAGAGTGGGGGATGGTGTCAAAGGCCTTGGCAAGGTGTAGATATGCTGTGTGAACCACCTTACCCTTGTCCAAGGCTCTGGAATCTGATTCAAAGAAGTCAGCCAGGTTCAGGAGACAAGATCGGCCCTTCAGGAACCCAAACTGGGTGGGGTCCAGTGTTTGAAGGTTGCCAATGTCTTTGTTTATAAGTTCCATGATAATACGCTCCATGGCCTTGCATATAAGGCTCGTCAGACTGATGGGACGGTAGTTTCCAGGATGCAAGTTGGATCCCCCCTTGTGGAGTGGGATAACTGTAGCTCTGCTCCACTCAATGTGCATGAAATCTGAGGTGAGGCAATAATTAAACATGACACTTAGGTGAGGTGACAGTTCATATTGTAATTCATGTAGTACACCGCCCTGGATGTCATCTGGTCCCATGGATGCTATATTCTTAGCTTTGGAGAGTGCGTTTTTTACCTGTGTGGCTGTTATTACCAGAATTTGGAAATCATCCGGTATTGAGATGGGCCATTTAGGGGGTGGGGGGGGTGAAGTTGGCACTGAATCGATCTGCCAGGATATTGGCAATATCCTTGAGATCAGCATATTTAATGCCATTCTGTTTTAGCTCAGAGCAGATCCGAGCATTGACATTTAGATTCTTGACATAGTTATAGAGTGCCTTGTGGTTGTCTTTGGAATATTTGGCAATTTTATTTTCGTAACTAGCTTTGGAGGATTTTATGAGGGATCTCAGTTTCTTACTGAGGCTGGTAAGGGAGTTTTTTGCATCCTGGGATTTTTCTCTTTTCTGCAACAGTTTCTTCCTTTTGTTGTAAAGTTTGTTTATGGCAGGGCACCACCAGATTGGCTTCCTTTTTTTGGATGAGAGCATCTTGGTTCTATTTGGGATGGCACAATTCATGCATGAGTGGATGTGCTCGTACAGTGCCTTAGTGTAGGATTCAGCAGTTGAACTTTCAGTTCCCGTCTGCATGGGTGTCATGAAGTTTGTCACTTCTGACTTGAGTAGCATGAAGTTGGCTTTGGAGAAGTTTTTTATGGAGGTTTCCTTACTGGGGGGTGGGGGAGGGATGTGGATGTTAATGATTAGCTTATGGTCAGACCTAACGAGGGGGTGACCATAGGTGTGGAGCATCGATTTCCTATGTTGGTAATGACCAGGTCTAGGATATTGGAGCCCCTGGTGGGACTATGGATTATTTCTTCCCTGTTGAACTTGGGGTACTCAGAGACCCAGCAATATCCATAGCAACCCACTGAAATGGCTTCTCAATCACAGGCAAAAGCATCAAAGGAGTTTTTACCTTGTCTTCTGCCTTGCCTACTTTTTGGTACCCTATTACGTCACTTGCAATCCCAGGCCAATAAAAGTTTTAGATAATACATCTATTGTTACGCTTTATGCCTATATGATCTGCAAAAGGAATGTCATGGGCTATGGCTAGAATTGCCAGATGGTATGCTCTAGGCACTACCAATGTCAGTATCACCTCACCCTCTAGCCTTCCCTCAGGCATCCACTCTCTGTACAATAACCCTTTGTTCCAGTATACAGACTCCCCTTTTCCTTGAAATCAGGTGCCTTCTTAGCTACCTCCCTCAAGCCTCATAATGTAGTGTCCGATAGCTGAGTCTGTCTCAACTGTATCTTTGTTACCCTTCCCAGTTCCCATTTCACTGGTAGTCTGGTCTCTTCTGACAGAGGTGCCTCACTGTCAGTTTGGCTACTATGACTGACCACTGCTCTTGCAGTCACCCTATCCATGGAAACATCAGTACCTACCAGCAGCTGTGTCTTATTCTTCAGATTCAGGCTTACTGCTACAGGGTAGCTCCTTCCCTGAAATAGCCACATGATCAGTCATGGATTCAGGTGTGGGGTCTATCTTGGTCTCCTCCAGGCTACCAAACCCCCATGCCTGACTGCAAGTTACTGCATGCACAAAAAGTACAGCTTTATCAAAATCATTCCTTATCGAGACATCTGCAGGGATATCCTCAAACAGAACTACTTGCTTGCTTCCTTTTCTACCCTCCCATACAAGGCAAACCCTGGCCAAAAGTATTTGGAATGAGTTTCCTGCCAATGCTCTGACTGGAGTGGACTGCCCAAACAAGTACTGTTCCTCTTTAGCCACTGCAGGCTTCTCAATGTTTATGTCAGAGGAGTGTGTCTCTCTCTTGGCAGTGGTCTGTTTTCCATCCACTAAGTTAGGATACTAACTCTGGTGATAGTTTGGTTGCCTTCAAAAAAATTACTACTGGCATGTTGTTATTCCCACTTGCTGTCTCTGTCACCTTGTTTTCCCCACTTTGCTTTAGTTGACATTTATATATTACATGTCCCATCTGAAATCATTTAAAACATCTAATCCCTTCTAGCCATGTACCTGAACTAGTGGTTTTCCCCTTTACTGGTGGACTCTCTTGGGGTGGTTTAGGCTGACCACCATGGGTTCCTTCATATCCATGTGCAGCACTGGTTATCCACTTCTTGTGCAGTGGTGCCCTGCTTGCCAAATTTGGGATCCTCTTTTCTAACCAGCTCATATGCATAGTTACATTCCTGGTTTGCCAACCCGATTCTTATGTCATTAGGCAAAGTGCTAAGTGCTTGTTCCCTCACAAGAAGGTCTGCCCACCTGTCAAAAGTGATGTTCTGACACCCACTCACCAACCTATGAAAATAAGTGCTTAGCTCAGCAATATAGTCACATACACTTTCATCTACCCTACGTCTAGCCTGAATTTTTTTTTCTGTAAGCATCAGGTGTTAAGTTAAAACAATCTAATAAACATTGTTTAACCTTGTCATAATTTAAACAATCAGTATCAGACAATTTAGAAGCAGCAGTTACAGCTTTATCATGAAGTAAGGGGGGCGGGAACCATACCCAGACTCCTTGGTCAACATCATACTGTTTACATATTCTTGCAAATATATGAATAAAACTGTCAAAATTATCACCATCTGTATACTGTGGAAGAAATTTACTGACCTTTGTTGCTTCTGGGGTTTGGTTATTCCCTTCCCGATTACCTCCATGTTCCTGTTGAAGAGTCAGCATGTCCATATCTTGTTGACACACACTCTCATTTTCTTTGGCCTCTACTGTCCCTCATTTTCTTGGGCCTCTAAACACTTCAGTCTTTCTGCCGATTCTAATTCCATACATTTTGCCTCCAGTTCAAGTTTCTTTAACTCCATATGGGTTTCTAAGGCTTCTGAGGAAAAGGTAAACTGTCCTGTTTCTGAGGGCTGTACATCCCCAGCACCAGACTGGTTGTCATCCTGGTTGCTAGCCTGTGCTGCAGTTGTGACTGAGGCTGAAATCCTTTCTTCTTTAGTCATGTTGGTATGCACCAGTCCTTTGGATTTGCACATATTAGCCTATTGGTTCACCGTCAGCTTGCTATAATCCTCTACTGACATCTTTGCTTTCCTTAACTAAACTAAACTAAAAAATAAATAAAACTGTTGTGAAAAATGAAACTCTGTATGTTTACCTTGTGGCTGGTGAGAGTACACGCACCTTTAGTGACAACTGCTTATAGGCTGCAGAAGTTCAATTAATATCTCACCGCTGCCACCAATATGTAATGTTCCTTCTCTGGGCCAGTGATCAAGGAGCCTCAATCTTCACCACTGATACTGGTGGGGAACATTCATGGTGTGAAAAATAGACACACAGTATTTTCCAATGCACCTCTCTGCACCAACTACAATTTCCATTAAGAGCACACAGAGAATGCATAATCCAGTCCTGGGGCTAGGCTTTCTCTCCAGGCCCCAAATAAGACTTCTCACTGACAACTATAGAGCTGAAGCCTTCAAAACCCTGTCTATGAAATCAGTTCTCTCAGTGTCACACACACTCTCTTTGAGATTTGATTTTCACACACACACACACACACACACACACACACACACACACACACACACACACACACACACACACACACACACACACATCTGTGAAAGGCTGTCACAATTTACTCTCTCTTCCAACTCCACCCAGACTATAAAGTAGATCTGCTGCCACCAGAACACCCAAAGTCAGCTATGTTAAGGCTCGTACCAAGGTACCCAATTATGCTTATTAAAATTAATACTTTTGGAAATGGTAGTGCTTAACCAGGCAGCTAGACTTTCAGGAATGTGGAGTCACAGTGCCACTAAATAAATGCCAGTAGTCTCAAAGGTTAAATATTTTCTAAAAGACCAGTCGCAATGAATGGTTTTAATATATTTAATATTAAATAATAAAAACATGAAAATACCGAATATCTGTTTACAATCAACATCAGAGTTTCAATCACAGGAAATAAAAAAAAAACAATAACATAGATGGAAGGACTCAGACAGATGCAGAAAAAATGTATTTAGATAATCACACTATTTTTCTAACTGACTGAAATATTACTTTTCCATAGTTACTTACTAAAGCAAGGCAAGATGAACATGGATGAGTGCCTTGTCAGGTCCAAAAACACAGTGCACACCTGACATCTATCTCTAGTATTCCAATACAATTTCAGTGCTGGCTACAGAATGACATTACATCTGGTCACCTCACTCCGTGGTACCCACACTACCCCCTCACTAGAAACTGAGCCAGGATCTGGCACTGATGAGTCACAATATACACACAGAGATGTAGCTAAGATTTATTACAGCATCTGGAAACTGTAAAACAATTTCAACACTTCTACCTTCCCTGTGGAAACTAACAAGCTATTCTCTGGCAGAATTCATACCTGTGAGTCTGTGAGATAAAATCTTTATGGCCTGAACCAAGTCATTTAATTTCATGCAATTTTTCTTAAGGTTAGCTGGGCTGAGCTTAGCCCCTTTCTTACAATAATACAGTCTGAAATACATGTATATTTATTTTCTGTCCAGCAGAAACCACTGTTGATACATTTTGAACACAAGCAACTTTACAAATACATTTTAACACAAGCATTTGTACAAATCAGTTTGATATTCAAATGACATATAATTCTTTACAAAACTCCAGCTAGTTATGCTGGCATATGTTACACATGCCCTGCCCACTCTGGCACAGCTGGCACTACCTCACATCATCACAATACACTCATTAGCCCAAAGCAGTGGTACATTAGTCCTTTTTTAAAGTTGTAGCCAGTTATGTAAAACTTTTAATCTTGGATTGTGTTATTTTGTTATTTCACCCCATACCAGGATGGTATTAGTGGTGCAAACAATACCCTTTAAGCCTTCAGTAATTTATCCAAACCCTCATATAGACTTCAGGATTCAATTATATTTCAAAAGGCAGCCAAAGAAGTATCTTCCTCTCTAGTGTGGTGATTTGAACTGAATGGATTTGATCCAATTTGCAAAACCCAAAGACGGCATAAGTAAACCATGACTCTAAATCACTGAATAACTGTGAGAATCATTTTCTCTGCTCGGTCTTGCACTTGCATCTGTACACTATGAATTCACAATATTGTGCATAGCTATTGACAAGCCAGTTTACACAATATTTTGCATTGCAGTACATCACTGTATGACATCATAAATAGTTGACTTTTTCTGTACACATAACACAGCTCATTCTTGTCAGTAATGATACTACATGTAGTTTTAGCTTAAATATGATAAATGTCCCATTTGTGTTCATCTTTTCAGTTCAGTGTGTTTTGCATTTACCCATGCATTGCTTTTCTGTGCCAATGAAGACCTTATGCATGGAAATCTATTGCATTCATAAGCAGATTATGTCATACCTTACATGGGCCAATCAGAGAATTGTTCAAATTAGTATAGTTAGCAACTAGTTAATAAAACCTTTATACAATAACAATAAACAGATGAACATTTCTGATTGCTCTATCTACTACCAATGAACATTATTTTCATTTTAATTTTACCCTCACCTAAATCTTCTGTAAGCTTTTACATTTCAGTAGTGGTTAACTCATCTGCTCTCCACAAATTCTCATAGTTTTCCAGTCAATCAACCAACAATTGCTTATGAGCTCCAGCCGTCTACTGAAAAACAAATCTTAAATATGTGGAAAGTTCATTTTGAACTCACAATACTGCTGGAATGTGCCTAGGATTCAGACGGATTATGTCTCAGTACTAATTAGCCAATGTATATGCGTCAATTAGCACAACAAAGAAAATCCCAGATTAAGAGACAAGGTAAAAGCACACAGAGAAACACTTCAGTGATTCACTGCCATGTATAGTACATGTAATACCCTCCCTAACAGCCAACACCTTGCTCTAGCATAGACATCCTCCTATACACACACACACACACACACACACACACACACACACACACACACACACACACATGGATTTGCTGCCCTTACTTATATCATGAATACTCCTATAGAAGTGAATGTGTGAACACTGTCAAAGTAAGGCACTGACTTTTTCCTCCTAGAAATAAAACAACATGTCAGAACAAATCCCTGCCTCATTCTTTTGAGACAGTCTGGAGCCATGGCCATTATCTTTTTTTTGTTCAATAATTTTTATTTTCATTTTTTCATTTATATAAAACACAATCATTTCTATACTTACAGCATGACCATTGGTGAGTGTTATATATTGTAGTCAATATAGTAACATGTAGGTCATAAAACATATCTATTTACAATATATGCAAAGATGTTTTCTCATTCAATTTTGTTGCTATAAGAACAGCACATGCAAGGATTTCAAGTCCATAGTTTGACTGTGTGATCATGTATATATTTCTAGGTTCCTTTGTACCTTGTTACTATGTAGTATGTATGATGTTTTATACTAATATGATGTTAAAAGTTTGTTCCCAAATCTCTCAGGCTTTCATATTTTTGTTTCTTTTATTCATTAGTATTTTATGGGCTAAAAGATGTTTTATTGATATTTTTTGAATCCTTCCCAAGATATATTTGTAGGGTCTAACCATTTGAGAGCTATGTATAGCTTCATTAGTAAGAACATTATTATACATACATTCACTTGTTTTCCTGATATGTTAGATGAGTGAATATGTAGAAGGGTAAATTCCCATGTTAGTGTTGATGTTTGATATCCCATTTTTTGCTTGTATCCTGAGGGAATTCCAGAGTTTGTATGCACACTTGCAACTCCAAAATATATGCATTAGGTCTGCTACCTGATCCTTGCAGTATGGTGATTTGGATGCATTGAATTTGTGGAGTATTGTGGTTATGAAATATGCATTATTATTTATCATGAGCTGCATGTATGACAGTTTTTTAAGGGGTATTCTTTTCAGTGTTAGATTGATTGCATGACTTATTTGCTGGTCATCTATGGATGGTTTTAATTTTCTCCAATAATTAGAAAAAAGTAGGTCCTTCTGACATTTGATTTCACCTCTCATTTTATCATTTTATATGAGTTAGATATTGTTCTCCTTGTTGTTAGAATAGTCTTCCAAAGCTGAGTACAGTTTTCCATGTCACTATTAAGTATAGTACAGTTTTGGAGGTAGCTGGAACACAACTCTTTGATTTGTCTTAGAATTATTATATATGGTTTGGGTAGGTTTAGGCTACTTCTCATTTCTTGGGTTGTACAGTTAAGGTATGGGTAGATATCTTCGATTATTTTGTCCTTTAATCGAGGAAAAGAGTCAAGGTTTAGCATCTTGTTGTTTATTTTTAGATTTGGATTTTTATGGAGGGGTTGTAGTGTTACCATAGCTTGCCCAAGGTTTAAGGAATGAAAAAGTTTTTGTGTTATATTTATAAAATGTTTTAAGGAATCTATAATGTTATAGGTTTGTAAATCTTTTTTGTTTAAAAAGGGAAGCACTTTGGGATTGATGCCTAATGCTTTAATGTACCTATTGAATATTGTCACCCAAGGAGGTGACCAAGTTTTCATTGTCGGCTAATGTTCTGCTATTCTCAATATTCTGTTAGTGTTGATAATAGAGTAATACATTTTAAAATCTGGCAGTTTCAGACCCCCTTTGCTCTTGGGAAGTGTTAGTTTTTTATATGAGATTCTGTTTTTTTTTTTTTGGGGGGGGGGTTCCCATATGAATTTTGCTAAGAAGGTATGAATTTTTTGAAGAATTTATTATGTATAGCTATCTGTGATGTCATGAATATATATATTAGTCTAGGTAATATGTTCATTTTGGTTATTGATACTTTGGCCAGGAATGGTAGCTTAAGGTTATTCCACCTTTTACAGTCTTGTATTATGCTTTGCCATTTAAGAGTTATGTTATGCTGGTAGAATTCGTTATTGCTCTGGAAGAAAGTAATTCCCAGATATTTAGTTTCTTCCTTAATTTTTAATGCATCTATTAGTGGTATTAATGAAATAAGTTTGGGTGGCCTTAAGGGGAAAATATTAGTTTTATTGAGGTTTAATTTGTAGTTAGACATGATTGAAAATTGTTCAGTTGCAGTTATTTGGTTATGTCTGAGTTTGGTGTAGTGAAGTATATGTCCAGATCATCTGCGAAGGCGGTGAGATATACTTTGAGGTTATGTGTTGAGGGGGGGTTATGGTATGTGTTTTGTTTAATATAAAGAAACGGGTTCTAGGTATAGGTTGAATAGAAAGGGTGATAACGGACATCCTTGTCTTTTTCCATTTCTTATCATAATTCTATTTGACCACGTTTTATTTATATATAGGGATGTGTATGGATTGCTATAGAGAATTTGGATGATCTGAATGAAATTGATAGGTATGTCAAAATAAGGTAATGTTTGAAGTAAAAAATTCTAGGTTGACCCTAAAAAATGCCTTGTGGGCATCTACTACCATTGCATAGATATTAATATTCCTCTGATTTGCAAAATATATTAATGCATACAATGTTAGAGTGTTGTCGCTGGTCTGTCTTTGTGGTGTGAACACAGATTGCTCTGGAGAAATGATTTTCTCTATCAGGCTTTCTAATCTATTTGCAAGTATTGAGGTCAGAATCTTTGTATCTATATTTAAAAGGGAGAAGGGTCTATAACTATCTGGGTTTTTGGGGTCTGCATGTTCTTGTAGTATGAAAATAGTTTTGGAGGCATTGAAGTGAATATCATTTATGTTGTTATTTATTATATAGTTCAGCACATAGTATAGTAGTTTAGCAGTTGGGGGGGTGAAAGTTTTATAAAATTCTGACGTTAAGTCCATCTGGTCCTGGGGCCTTATGTGACGTTAAATGTTTAATTGTTGTGCTTATCTCATTGATAGAAATAGGTTTCAATAGTTTTTTTTTGTTGATCTAAATCTAGTTTAGGGAATTTTAGATTTTGTAGAAAACGCTCTCTCTATCTTCCTTAGAGGTTTGTAATGTTTGGTCTCCATACATTTGAGAGTGTATTTGTTTGAATACTTTGATAATTTCTTCATTTCTTGTGTAGTTTTTGTCCTTGTAATTTATTTCTGATATATTTGAGGTGGTTTTGTGTTGAGATATGATTCTGGCCAAGGCTCTGGATGGTATTTGGGCTTCCTCTGCATAATTAGCTAACAATTCTTACCTCATAAAATAACAGATTTCTGGTTTCTAACGTATACAGGTCTCTTTGTAGTTTTAGGAGATCAACTTCAGTTTAGGGTTATTTAGTAGTTCTCTTTCCATTTGTTCTGTTTTCCCTTTCAATGTATACTCCTCTTTTAGTTGTATTTTTTTTATAATATGCTGTTTTTTTGATGAATTTTCCTCTGGTTTGTGATTTGGCTGCAGCCTATTCTATGTCTATTGGGACTTGGGATCTGGGGATATTTGCAAGGGTTTTCTTTAATATTTCTTCAACTTCTTTTATTACATCTGTTTGAATGAGCAGCTTAGAATTCAATGACCAGTAATGACATCTATTAGCCAAGTACAGTTTTTTGTCCCAGTTGATAAACAATGTGACTTTGGAATGATCGGAGAAAAATCTAGTGTGTATAACTGTTGTTGAATCCATGTTAATGAGTATGTCTGAGATTAAAAAGAAGTGTATTCTTGACCACATTTTGTGGCACTGTGAGTAGAATGTGAATTTCCCAGACTTATTCTTGTTATTCCCATATTTAAAATGGTCATATATTTTAAAGTCTTGTTTAAGTTCATTTACAGGTATTGTGGCTTGTTTATTACGTGTTTTAATAGGGTTAGATTTGTCTTTTTCTGGGTTTTGATGTGTGTTCCAGTCACCACCAATTATTAGGTAGTGATCTTTAAGTTGGTTTAGTATTGGGTAAATTGACACAAAAAAGTGATGTTGGTTGCTACAGGGTGCATATAGATTAAGCACCATTATAGGTTTTGGTAATCCTGGGTTGGTAAATGTTACTGTTGGTTGCTGCAGGGTGCATATAGATTAAGCACCATTATGGGTTTTGGTAATCCTGGCTTGGTAAATGTTATTGTTGGTTACTACAGGGTGCTTATAGATTAACCACCATTATGGGTTTTGGTAATCCTGGGTTGGTAAATGTTACAGTTGGTTGCTGCAGGGTTCATATAGATTAAGCACCATTATGGGTTTTAGTAATCCTGGGTTGGTAAATGCTACTGTTGGTTACTACAGGGTGCTTATAGATTAACCACCATTGTGGGTTTTGGTAAATGTTACAGTTGGTTGCTGCAGGGTGCATATAGATTAAGCACCATTATGGGTTTTGGTAATCCTGGGTTGGTAAATGTTACTGTTGGTTACTACAGGGTGCATATAGATTAAGCACCATTATAGGTTTTGGTAATCCTGGGTTGGTAAATGTTACATAACACCATCTTCCCTCTTTGTAAGCCTTAGTCTCAAGTATCTTGTCTTGGAAGTGATTTTTAATTATGGCAACCCCAGCACTGTTTGTTTTATCCCTTGTTGCTATAATTTGTCTTATCCATTTTTTTCCCCAATTTATGTCCATTGTTCTGTAGTTAAGCATGTTTCTTGTATTAATATAAGATTAGGTTTGATTTTCAGGGTAAGATGCAAAAATAATTTTATTTTTTCTTTATTTTGGAGTTATTTAACATTCCACATATTTATTTCCCACATTTATTTGTTAAGTATGTTTGTTCTACATGACTTGTATGTTAGGTTGGTTTTATGGTCTTTGTATGTGCTGTTGATATGTGTTTTTGGAAAGCATCTAACTGTGCCCGTCCCTACCCTTTGCCTACCCATTGTACCCCTGGACCAGGAATAAAAGGGGGAATAAACTGAGAAATTAATGTATACTTTTAGTTTCCCTCTGATCTTTGATTGCGTTTTCTCTTTGTGTGTAGGTTGAAAGCATGTTAGCCCACTTACGTTTCTATGTACAATACGGACAAAGCTTAACAAACTAGTTCCCTAAAAAAAACCACTGCTGTGAAATATCCCTAGTCTCTTCCTTTAAACTATTATACAATTATAGTGTTAAGGTTACAGCACAGAACTTATATATTTTTAGCATATGGCTTATTCCTTCTAGTAATGACATTTTAAACATGTTCGTAATGAAGCCCTCAGTTAACTATATCAAGATATACAACAATGTAACATGAATTTTAAGGCAGACTTGTCTTGTTTACATTTTCATTTTCCTTATTCTTCTCTTGCCTTCCCCTCTCCTTTAAACAGTTTTTCTCCCCTACTTTGGTGCCAATCTGTCACAGATTCCAGACAGTGTGGCCACTCTTGAAGCCTGGCTGTTTGGTCACCATTACCATTTGTATTAATAATCCCTTTACTCAAACACTATATGTATGTTAAACAAGGTTAGTGAACTTCATGCTTGGATCTCAAGCTACACTCCTGATGTCATTACCTTAACAGAAACTTGGCTAAAACCCCAACACCATGACAAAGACTTTCTCTTTCCTGTCTATAGTACACTGCGCCTTGACTGCCAAAAGAAAAAGGGTGGTGGAGTTGCCATTGTTTACTCGACCTTTCTCTGTCAACTCCTAATAAAACCATCCCATCCTTTTCCCCTACTGAAATACTGACAGCCAGCCTTGTACTTAACACCCATACCATCATCACAATAGTAGCAATAAACATTCCCCCAGGAGATAACTTACCCCTGATGGAAAACATTCTCTCATACTTGTCTCAACATATTCCTAATGAAACCATTATTCTTGGTGATGTCAATATTAACTGGTTAACTCTCTGTACTCCACATTCTTCCTTATACATCATCTTGTATGGCTTTACTCAACTTATCACTGATACCACCCATACCAACAACTCTCATACACGCAGCACCCTTATCGACTGGATTTTAGTCTCTAATCCTTCTAAATATCACAATCCTGAAACCCTTCTCAACATACTAAGTGATCACTCCCCAATAAATTACTTAGATATATCCCTTACCTTACTAAACAGCATAGATTTATCGCATGCCACAAGCTTACTAACTTTCTCCCAAACACATTTAAATCTCTTCTCTCTAAAGTTAACTGGAATTTCCTTACCCAACTACCCCCTGACGATGCTCTCCTCTCTTTCAACTCCACCTTTCTCAGTATTCTTGACTCACTTGCCTGACTTTGCACAGTCCATATTAAATCTAATATATCTCCATGGCTATCAAATTCCACCTGCATCCTAATGAAAAATAGAGACCGAGCATGGAAAACATGGATCAAAACAAAGCTCCCTGCAGACTTGCTAAAATACAAATAATTTAAAAATCAGACCAAAAAGCATATTAATAAAGATGAGACTTCTACTATAATCCACCCTCAGCCTTGAAATCTAAACCCCAAAAATTTTGGAATGCCTTAAATCACATACTACATCCTGGTGGTCCCTGTTTCCCCAATCTTTGTCCTGATAACACTCCCAAAGATACTGCCTCCACCTTCAACACATTTTATTGACTCTGTATACAAACTATTTAACCGCAGTGCCAATTAATCTACCTTTAATAACATTTCTAACCACTCTCCATCAAATCCCACTATACTCTCATCAAATTCTTATTCCCTCAAACATGTACCCACTAGCTACATCAAATCCCTACTTTCTAAACTCAAACCTTGCTCCGCTTCTACCGACATTTCTTCCCTTTTCCTTCAGTCAGCTGCTGACTCTCTTGCTCTCCCTGTATGTTTCTTAATCAACCACTCCATTTCAGAGTCCAAAGTCTCTTCCATATGGAAACAATTCTTCACTCTACAAGTACATAAAGGAGGAAACGCCTTAGACATCATTAATTTTAGACCACTTGCCATCCTCTCTCCTCTCTCTAAAGTTCTAGAAAAATGCATACATAAACAAGTTATGCACTACCTACTCTCTGAAAATCTGCTTACACCTTCTCAACATGGCTTTAAATTAAAGCATACTACTGCCCTACAATCATTCCTTAATACTATAGCACTTGCTAGAGATAACAACAAACTTGTCTCCTGCCTATTCTTAGATCTCTCTAAAGCTTTTGACACTATCACCCTCTCCTTCTGCACAAACTAACCAACCTTAACTTCTCCCCTGCTACTGTTGCATGGTTTTCCAGCTACCTCACTGACAGTGCTCAAGCAGTTAAGTGGCGATCTGCACTCGCCTGTCCTCTCCCAGTTAAAATGGCTGTCCCTCAGGGTTCCATCCTTGGTCCACTACTTTTTAACATCTTCGCTAATCTTCTTTATTCTTCCTGTCCTCAGTCATCACTGGTCCAATATGCTGATGACTCTACTGACATCACTATTGCTGACTCTCCCTCCGAACTCATCTGTATAACACAGACTTCCTTTAACTCAGTAGAAAACTGGCTCTCTGATAACCAGCTTATCCTTAAACCCCCCAAAAAGGAAGCTATTGCTTTTTCTTCCTAAAAACTACAACCATATTAAATCCACTTTCAGAATCCTGTCCCTCAATAACACACACATCGAGGTGGAAACTGAAACTAAACTCCTTGGTGTCATCATTGACGACCAACTTAAATTTGATCTACACATTAACAACTGTATCAAGAAAACTCATCAGAAACTGGGGCTCCTCTACTGCAACAAAAAGTTTCTTACCAGTAAAGCTAAAGTAACTCTCTCTTATGCCTAGCCTGTTTTCTGGCTCTCAAATTATTACTTGCCTCAACTTCACACTCCTTGCCAAACTTGAATATACCTACAACAAGATAGCCAAATTTGCAGCACAACAAACTTACAAGTCACATCACTGTCTCTCACTCAAACAACTTAACTGGCTTGAACTACCTCACCAGCTTCTCCCTCAACTCCAGATCATCCACCCCATCCTTTATCAGCCTTCTCACTGTCCTACCCTATCATCTGTCATCTCCCACTATTCACCTGCTAGATCCCTCCAGAGCTCTAACCTAGATCTGCTATAAATCCACAAACCTAAAACTAAGAGGATGTGTTCTCTACAGCTATAATTCTTCCATGGCATGGAACAAACTCCCACTAGAGATCAGGTCACTCAAGCAACTTAGTCAGTTCAAGCTAGCCACTAAAGAATACCTCTTAAGCCAATGGAACTGCCTCTGTACCCACCCCCCTTAAACAGCTTATCAATCCTAAGTGTACATCTCTATCTGCTCTCAATCTATGTAACTTTCTCTAACTCTCTAGACCTTGTATCACATTAACTTCTCTGTCCTAAGCACATTACTACATAATGTAAGATTTTACATCTAGTGACAAAACTATTGTTAGTCCTTCTGAATGATGTAGGATTCTAAATCTGACAGACATAATTATTAGTTTACTGTAGTAAACCCTTGTTGTTTTATGTATATGTTGCTTTGAATATTTTCTGTCAACCATTTGTTGATTATAATTTACAAAAATAAGTAAACAATCTGTAGAACATGTAGAGCTTTTCTCCCCAGGCCTCCTCTGAAAAAGGGCTACTTAGCTCAGTTGGACAAACCCAGTCAACAAATGTAAAGTAAATAAATATTAATTTCACTCAGTATAATTGGGTACCCTTGCAAGACTCTTAAGTAGCTGGTTCTGTAGTATCTGGTGGCAGGGATAACCAACTTATAATATGGGCAGAAGGGGGGCACAGCTGGTAAATCTGTGCCACCCTTTCCCGTGTGTGTGTGTGTGTGTGTGTGTGTGTGTGTGTGTGTGTGTGTGTGTGTGTGTGTGCATGTGTGTGAAATCAAATCTCAGAGTATGTGTGCGAGTTTCTGCTACTTGGAGCAGGGCGATGATGAAGAACTGGTTCATAGAGAGAGTGGTGGAGGACTTGGCTTGGACACTCAGCTGAGGCCTTAACTCTGCAGCTGTGCAAGTGGGGAGCCTTACTGGGGACTTGGGGAGAGACAGAGAGAAACCTAGACCCTGGACTGAGTGTGTTCCCTGTGTGCTCTTAAGGGAAATTGTGCTTGATGCAGAGAGCTGCATCTGGAAATACTGAGTGTATACATTTTTGTTCCAAGTGAACATCCCTCTCCAGTGTCAGTGGTGAGGATTCAGGCTCCTTGATTACTGGCCCAGAGTGGGGATGTCACAGATGCATTGAAAACCATGCCCTACATAGAAAGGCTATCCATCTGAAAACCTCACTGTATTCACTACAGGTTAAAAAGAGGTGAAATTATCTGGGCTTATAATGTATATGAGGATAGCATAATGCAATGTATGCTATGAATGCAAATGGAAAACCAAGACAAAGGTATAGATTTCAGCAGGTAAATTCCCAAATTTACCTTTGCTGGGATCATGACATCATACATGCAATCATATACCTGTGCTGGGATCATACATGCAATCATATACCTGTGCTGGGATCATGGCATCATACATGCAATCATATACCTGTGCTGGGATCATGGCATCATACACACAATCATACTTGATTTAGCCCTCTGTATCTTGACTATAAATTATATAACTTCAGGGTCTTCATCCTCTGTACCTTTTTTTTTATTTGGGGTAGCTCACTCAGTTATAACCCCCACTAGGTACCATCTGAAGTATAACCCTGAAGAAAGCCAAGAGTCTTGCTGAGAGTTATTATCATGATGGTCTGCACTATTTCCTTAACCTCTGCGCTTTGTGGATGGATAAGGTTCAGCATCCATAAATAAGATATGTTATAGCCTGTAGTAGCTACAGTGGCTAAGACTGGCTTATGACTGGAGCTGACAGTAACACAGATACCCATGATAAGAGATCCATCATGAAGCATATCAAATTTAATAAAGCAGGGACAAACCCATTCACTTTAATGCCAGTTTAATCCCCAGATGATTGAAGAACTGCTTAGTTTCTAAAGGTCCATTAACAGATGCTGATCAAGCTGCTTTTGTCAGTATATCATAAGTGGAGAGAGTACTTAGATAAATGACAGGTACTACAGATTCCAAAACTAAACAAAAGTCACATATCAGTACTCTTAATGCATTACGGGATCTATCACGGAACTAATCAATCAGGGCATAGGGAACCTGCAAACACTGGACCCATCTCAGTTTGGATACATCAAGGCCAGGTCATACTTACTTAACCTGGAAAACTTTTGTAAAAGGTCACCAAACCAATGGATGAAGCTGAAATGGTACACATTGTATACTTTGGCCTGGTCAAAGCTTTTAACACAATTCCCCACTCAGGCATAGGAGACAATCTAAATAAGCTGGGAATAAACCCCTATGGCACCCACTGGATTACCAACTGGGTCACAGATAGGATGCAGGAAATCAAAATAGGGGATGTTGCTTTCACAGAGAGACTGCTCACCACTGGAGTTCCCATGGATTCTGTGCTAGGACCTCTCTTGTTTGGCATCAAGTTTTCTAAAGTAGAAGTCAAACAGAAGAGGTCCAGCACAGAACACCTGGGGACTCCAGTTGTGGCATCTACTTTTCTGAAGTAACAGCCAATACCAAAGGGCTCTGCCTGAGTAAGTCTGCAGATGACTGCAAGCAATCCCCAAATGACTTAGCCATCTTGCAGGAAAGTTTGTCCCAAATAAGTAGTGTTTGCCAAAATCATGGAATGAAATGTAATGCCAAAAATGCATCATTGCATCTTTTGAGAAGTGATCTACACCAGGGAATTACCACATTAACACTACACCCCTAAGAGATGACCCATGAGAACTTATGTGGACAGTTACATAAGTTTTCACCAACATGCGTCCATTGTTGTAAAAAAGTCATATATTGCACAAAAAAAGATTGTGCCAAGATCTAGGGATGTCACTGTCCCCCTTTACTCATTCATTAGTCCAGTCATTGTTTATAATGTCCCTTTGGCATGTATAATACATGCAACAGCTGGAATGCCCACAGAGGTACCTTAGTAAAAGGATACAAGGCCTAAATAACATGTCCTACATGGACCGACTCAAAGTCCTGTCAGTATACTTGGTATTCTACAGACTGTTAAGAGGTGACCTGTGTCTAGTATACAAGGTGTTCTCCAACCCAATATTGATGGATTTACTACACATCAGCAAGTCAAACGGCATAAAAAAACTCAGTCTAGGGATCTAATCTTCTGCCGCATCAACGGATTGGTTTGGAGTGGCAGGTAAATCTCTCAGAAGATACTACCTCTCTCGAACACACATAAAACAATGGCCATTCCTGTCCATATTTAAACACAACCTTATCTATGGATGTGTACAAAATATTTACTCCAGGACTTCCACCTGTACAAACAATGGAGAGAGGCAGCTCCTAAATGCTTTATCCCATGCATGGGTCCCCTCAAATTATCTATGGTATGATTCCAGTTATTTTCATTAGGAGTAATATATAATTATCAAGTCAATCTCTAACCAAAAGGGGAAACTGTCTATGCTTAAAATGGGCCACAAGGGCAGCTAACCTAGTATTTACCTCTGAGCCAATGAACTCTGCCCAGAGTCTAAAACATAAATATATTTCATGTCATGGTCATAAGTCATTGAGTTTTCTTTTGCTAAAACGTGATGAACTGTGAATGAACAGACTGTCTTCAATTCTAGTAATCATGCAGAGGACATCAACACTGGTTATTTAATTAAAATTAAGTAAATAAATAAAGTGTTGTAACTCTGGGCAGGTTCTCGGGTCATATTTTTTTAAAAACTTTTAATAAATATTTGGCCTGAGGACCTGCCCAGAGTTACAACACATTTTTTTTTTTTATTTGTAGCAGCATTGGCAAAATAATTTTCTTATAAACAAAAAATGCTAAATTTTCATTTTATTTTTTATCCCAAGTAGCCTATAATATAATTACTGGTTATCCAATAACAGTAGATAGTAACAAATTCCCATATCAGCAGCCTGCAGTTTCCTAGCTAAGTGAATCATTCACTGAGTCATGACCAAACCATACTGAATGCATACTTAGGTAACCATATTATACTTTGCATTGATATTTATGCAGTACATGCCTCTCTGCATTATCCAAAGTGGTTAGTATCATTTTATAATGTTATACCCCAATATGGCCTTTTGCGACCTATTATACTGAAATCATGATGATATATTGACAATTCCACCAAATGCAAACAATCAGAAAATGTTTAACTGAAATCACTTGCAGCAAATATATATATAAAAAAACTATATTGTGGGGCTGGGGGGTGAGTCGTCTGCATCCTCCATGTGTGGAAGAACCCCAAACCTAAACATAACTACTCCAAGGTAATACTATAGTGGAGAAAAGAGAATTCTCCATTAAAGCTAAAAGTGCTCTCAACAAAACATTTTCACCTAAACTGCATTCACAGTAACTGCCATTGAAGAACAGACAGGTTCCTCTTATGGATACTGATGTGAATTTGTTCTTTCAGCCTGACCTTCTTTCTCTCACAACAGACTTTGAGTCACCATGAAATGACAAAACGTATGTGGGATAAAGTTGATAACAATAACTACTCATAAAAGCACTCCATAACCCTTATCAAGATACAGCAGGTATGGTGAAGACCACATTATCACAGCAACATTCTCTGTAACCAAATCTACAAAAAGAAATACATTATTTTCTATGTTTTTGTTTGTTTTTCTGGGTTGCTGTACCCCAGGAGGTATGCTCACAGACCTGATGTCCCACTTCTTCCCTTTGATTAGTATTATGAACACTGAGATCATTACAGTAAGTGCTGATCTGGGGAAAAAGTAACATTACTAAAACAGTAAGGATTTCTCCAGAAAAGAAATCCAATCTTGTACTAAATGATGTGCACTGACTTAATAAAATATCATGTTTCCTACCTGACTGTTTGTTAGTTTAGAAGTTCACAATAAAAAGGAAAAAAATGATATTCCAAAGTCTGGTCATGGACTGTAGGGTTGTAGAGAAGAAGCCAATGACCATAATCATGAACCCCCCCCCTCCCCATTATCTAGCTATAAAACTATTGGATGAAATCAGCTTCCAAACTGCATATGCTATGTACATGTTGATGTGTGTTAAACACTCCTTATCAATCTAGATTAACTGACATTATATTTTGGATTATTTCCCCTATTATCTCACTGACTTGACAGAACACTTACCAGTCTCTAAGTTTTGGCGTATGTTCTATTACCCTTGTTTTTGTAAATGAGTCTAACCATAGCTTATTTCTTAAAAAGACCCTAAAATGTCTGGTGAACAATATCAGTAATGGTACGATTAATTCAAGGTTAACTTCTTTTGACTCTGTTTCTGTTATTTATTCTAACTTCTTTATAAATGTTGACTTTTCTGTTGAATTGCAATCCACTTTTTCCATCTGACGCTGAACCATTGTGATTCTTATTTGCCATCTGTCATAATTTGCCTTAATGCATTCTGCATCCTGCTTTTCTGGCATTGCTAACATAATTATTGGAGGCTGTTTTGCAATTTTTTTGTATCATTCATGAGCATAGCTCATTCATTGATATTTCTATTTTCTAATCTGGTTCTTGCAGGTATTTTATCAGTCAAAGCATGGTTTAATCAATATGCATTTTTTTTCGTATTGATAATACATTTTAACTTTGGTAATCCTTTTCTGTATTTCAAGCCATTCATTGTTTCAGTAGCTAAGTTCCTTTTCAAGAACTCGGTCTTAGCCTTAATATTGTTACAGATTTTTGATGTATTTGTTCAGACAGCCAATGAGGCAACATGGTTAATTTAATGAGGAAAATTGAACATAGGATATAAAAAAAGGTGGACATTTTTAGTCATCCTCCCGGAAACTACCCTACTACCTCCCCCTCTATCAGCCCTGTATTTCTTATACCTCCCCCACTATCACCCTCTTTCTTTTATTGACCACTTCTTCCTCTATACGCTTTCCTTCTATTCCTTCTTCCTCATTTTCCTCTCCTCCCCTGTTTATCTTAATTAACTTCTACCCCCCGTCGCACTGTATTAACACCTCATCTCCTTGCTGTTCCTTGTATGTATACTGTGTATAACCAAACAGGAATTATAAACACATTATTCCTTGATGACATTGTACCTGACTCTCTTTTTTTTCTATATGATTTATTGTAAATGTTATTTTGATAAGTTTGTTTAGCTGCAAATATGATTTCTTAACTGCTGTATGTAAAATTTATAAACTCCCTGTGGAGCTTTTCTCTCCAGGTCTCCACTGAAAACGAGCTAAAAGCTCTGTTGGACTAACCCGGTCAACAAATGTAAAATAAATACATTTTTCAATAACAATTCAAATGGCATTAAAAATGTATTTTAAGAGGAACGGGTGGCTGACTGAATCTGACCAAGTGTTTATCAAGCTGGAAATTCACGTGGTCATGCAGTTGGCAGTGACGAGTAAGAAGATTTCTCAAAGTCAATATTACTTGAGATTTCAGATAGCTTCCCTCTTTCCTCTTCACTGTAATAACATTTATAAAAAAATGATAGAGAGGAACAATATATTATAGCAACACTGTAAAATGAAATACAGATGGATAGACAGTATAACATATTTCTGGAAGGTGGAGTCCTTCCAGGGAGAAACAATGTTAAGTGGTACAGATTCAACGGTATAAACTAAGTCTATATCAATATTATTGTTTTTATATAAAGGACCTTGTGTATACTGAGTGAAAGGATAACTCTCAAGGTTGAACAAAGTAAATAAAATAAAATCACTTAAGCCAACCTACAAGTTTACTGAGAATTTTGTCAGTGTTTATAGGCTGCTGTCACTATATCTGTCCTTGATATTGCAGGAGCTCTGCCACAACATCCTGCACCTACAGGTTTATTGAGAATTTTGTCAATGTTTAATAGCCTGCGGTCACTACATTTGACCAAGATATTGCAGGAGTATGCCACAAGGCCTTACACCTACAAGTTTACTGAGAATTTTGTCAGAGCTTAATGCAAGCATATTTATCACAAAGAACCTTGCTGTGTATTGCCCTTAGTCAGTTAAAATATACCTCATCTGTGATCGAAAGTCTCTGTGAAACAGTCTGTGCAATCAAAGGACCTCTAACTAAGTTGGCCCTGTTGCCTGACCAGTAAACTATACTGCATATGCCAGTTATTTAATCTCAGGAAATGACAGACAACCAGTTTTACTTGCATCTCTTTGTTAATTGCTTTGTTCTGGATGAAAACTGATTGCTGTCAGTTGTAAATTTATTTGAAGGGGTGAAGCCCACTGTGCTCATCCCTGCTTCTCTCCCTTACTTTACTCATAATTCCCTCCCATTCCCCCTACTTGCTCTTACTCTAAAATTACATATCCTACATACACATTTCACTTGTGACTCATTCCAAAACCCACCCCAAACGACTTGACTGCTTCTATACATATACTTCTGTTTCCTGCTTCCCTATCTCTATTTCATTTTTAGCCCCATTCCCAGCTATATTTCTTCTTCTTATACTGCTTTGAAATATATCCATTTATAATCACAACCCTCCCTAATAGTACTTATTTATTCCACATTGTATATTTTTTCTTATTTTGACTACATTATTACATTCTAGCCTTTAATACCCCTCTGTTCTTTACATTCTAGAGATGATACCAGGACAACCTACCTCTCTTCTTTTACACAAAATACTTCTGCCCTTACCTATCCTCTCCCAGATTTCAGAATCCGCCACCATCGAGTCTCCTTCTGTCTTGTAACTCTTCATTGCGACTTCCCCACTACCTGACATCTATAAATTACAGATTCCTGTACTTAATTATGCTTCACTTCAGCTTATCCTCTAGTCTTCCCCTCCTACTGTGCCATCTGTCATCATAACATGACTCTAATATCTCACGTCTCTCCAACTCTGTCTCAACCACTTATTCATACTTCCTCTTTACACTCTCCACACCTTGCACCAAGCCTATTTAATATTGCCTCTCACCTTTATTCCAAATATAGACTGATTAACTGCACTTCATCTCAAACCAAAGCAAATTTAATTGCAAGAATCCTCTCGAAAAACAAATATGCTTAATTCCCCAGTATACTAAAGTCCTTCTAGGAAAGGATACCCACTCTAATCCTGGCCCCACCTAGTACAATGAACATAAAGATAACTCTCTCCCACATACTTCTGTAACCCAACAACAGCCAGTCCCCAACCCTGGGGATCTAATTTTAGCTGCAATAAATGTTAGAAGTATAAGAAATAAAACTGCTGAACAACATGCCTGGATTACCCAACGTAAGCCTGATGTTCTTGCTGTAACTGAAACTTGGCTGAAACCCAGCATAAAAACCTCTGAAGAGGAAAGATGGTGGTATTTCATTAATATTTTCCAGCACCTGCCACGTTTCCCTTACAGCAAACCAACTCCAAAATTCAGATCAGTTGAGCTTCTTATTGATTTCCTCAAAATAAACAATTCTAAACAAATAAGTATTATTGTCCTTTAAATCCCTCCTGGCAACAATACAGCTATACTGGAAGGCATAATACATTGGATATCCATAACATTTCCACAAGAAAAAAATATTGCAAGATGATGTGAATATCAATTGGCTGTGTGATAAAAGGAGATACTGCCAGCACAGCTAGCTGGAATTTTGTAAACAATTATATGTCATTGTTGAATATCGAAATGATTTATACAATATGCTTGTGTTACAAATATATTATAACTGTATGTCATGTGTATACAAAACTGCTTGTACAGAGGTGTGGGTTGAAAAGGCATTTGTAGAGTGCTGTATCTGAAATGTAACCACAATCTGACCTACTGGAAGAGAACAGAAATGTACCTGCACTATTGTAAATGTTTAAATGTATATGCTTAACAGAGGAAACTGGAGGGTTAACTTCAGTCAGCAAACTTTAGAAAAATATCTGAAATTAAATTACTTTATAGGCTATGCAATAAAGAGGCTGTCTCTCAAGTTTTCAATGCAACTAGAGACACAAAGTATGTACTAGGAAGCTTTCATTACTATCCTTGGAGTAAACTAATTGCTACTTTTGAAGCATGAAGAAATGCAATTGTTTTATGACTTCCAACATCTGCCAAAGATCTGAGCAAAAGTCCTTATCTGTATATTTTTACAGGTAGATGGTAAATCCTGCCATCTTCTAGCAATGGGGGCTTTGGCCTGGGAACTAGAAGTTAGATGACCAGAAATTATGTCATTCTGCAAGCTATCCCAGAATTTGAGAAGTCTCTTGGTGAGACAGAGCATTTTGCATTCTGTCTTGGATCTGGCAAGAGCCACTCACCACATCTGCCTTGCTCCAATTAATTAAGTTTCTAGGGAATAGTATGTTGTTGTTGTGTCTTTCGGCTTTTCCCGGTTAGGGATCGCCACAGCGGAACTCCGGTCCGCTAATGATTGGCAGCAGATTTTTACGTGCCAAGTTGCAAGCTCTGATGCACAACCTTCAACGAAGGTACGCCCATTCATGCATATCTCCACACAGAAGACGCTCTAGCTGAGAATCGAATGGGACAACGTCTTACTGTGAGACGACAATGCTACCGCAGCACCACCACCACAGTATTTTCTAGGGAATAGTATAATTCAGAAATATAGTAAAGCTTAGTTTAGATGTTTTTCTTTATTTGTGTGAGCCTGTACTGCAATGTTATTTGTAATATTTCCTGTGGTTTTGAACTCTGATGTGACTGTGAATATATATTTAGTATTGTCTTGTTCTTTTATTATTTATTATTAAATATATTTAAACCTTTCATTGTGACTGGTCTGTGTAGGGATATTTAGATTTTGACAGTACTTGCATATTTATTTGGTGACACTGTGTGAGCCAATCCTAACAGCCTTGCCCTTGGTCAAACTATTATTTGTATTAGCTCTATATTGCTTCGTCGAAGTTTCAAAACTTTGAAACTGATATGGTCGGCTCCATATCATCAAAGTTTTGAAACACTGAACGTTTTAATGAAAATCTCTGTAAGGGAAGATTTCCCTTTACTGCACTGTAGTGCAATCTCAGACTTGGTATATTTAAGTAGTGGGGGGTGTGGGAGTGCAGTGGGGCTTGTCCCCTACTTTAAACGTTTAGGTAAGGGTTTTTTTTGTTTTGTTTTTTTACATATTCAGTGCTTCAAAACACTGATGATATGGTCTCCACCATATCAGATTCAATGTTTTGAAGCTTCGATTATGTGATATAGATGCTTTGTATTAATAGTAATATTACACATTACGATTGGACACCCTTTGTTAAGGGCCTTAAAGTAGCTGATAAGGCATGACTGGTGGCAGTGAAAACTACCTTATAGTCTGGGCAGAAGGGGGCATAGCTAGTAAACCTGTGCCAACCTTTTCCAGGTGAGAGTATGTGTAAATCAAACCTCAAAGAGTGTGTGTGTCATCTACTTGGGCAGGGACAAGAAGCACTGGTTGGACAGAGAGGGTCTTGGCTTGGTCACTCAGCTAAGATCTCAACTCTATAGCTGTGCCAGTGGGTAGTCTTATTAAGGATCTGGAGAAAAAGGGAGAAACCAGCCACAGACTGACTGTGGTCTCTGGAAATACTGTGTGTGTGCCTGTTATCCTGACAGTGAACATCCGTCCACAGGTGCCAGTGGTGATTGAGGCTCCTTGATTACTGGTCCAGTGGTGGGTCATCACAGGCTAGACATAAACTCTAACTCCCACACATCAACACAAATTTCTATGTTATCAAACAACTAATTAATAGCCCTGCACATTATAGCAAAACATCAAATTCTCTTTTAGGCTGGATCCTAGCATCAGACTCTAGCAAATACTCCACCACAGGTACAATGTCAGACTTTCTCAGTGATTATCTCCCAGTCTATACAATCAGACATCTCACACATCCAGTTAAGCAGCATATTTATTAAACAACACACAACCTTTCCAAGTTTAACCCAAAAATGTTAATTACTACACTATTATCTGGAAATTCCTAAAAATCTGCCCCTTACATGATGCTGTAAGTGAATTCAATACAACCTTTTTAAATATGCTAAATAGCCTTGCACCTCCTAGAAAGAAGAGACTGAAAACAAATAATGCAATTTGTCTATCCAAAAAGAGTAGAATGCCAATGCAGGACAGAGAAAAAGCATGTAAAGAAAGGCAAAAATATAAAACACCTCAATATCTTGGAAACTTCAGAATGCTTTGCAATTATACTAAAATGCAAATAAATGAAGACAAAAAAACTATATTATAATAACTTTCAGAATAATACTAGACACAACTGTAAAAAATGTTGGACACCCATTAAAGAAATCTTACATCCTGGCAAAAATTCAAACCAAATCCCTCTCCCAATAACTCACCACTTACAACTGCAATACAGTTCAACTCTTATTGAATAGGAAGTATAGCATCTCTAACCAAGGATTCTTCAACACTTAATCCCAACCCTGCCAAACAGCCACTTATCACCATATCCACTTTCACCTTCAAACATGTGCCCCAATCCCATATAAAATTGCTCAAACAAAATGAAACCATGCTCTTCTTCAGCTGATGACCTTCCAAGCGAGTCCCTAAAATAGAAGCCAGTACCACTGCCTATCCTGTCTCAATCCTTATAAACAGGTCAGTCCAGGAATCCCACATTCCCTCTGTCTGAAAAAAGTCACACATTATCCCTCTGCACAAAGGAAGAAATGCAACTGACATTTCTAACTTTAGACCTATAGATAGCAATCTTATCATCCTTCTCCAAAATACTTCAAAAATGTATTCAAAAACAATTGCTAGGCTATCTCCTGCAGGAAGAACTCCTATCCCCTACTCAACATGGCTTCTGTCCTTCATATAGTGCTAGCATTGTTCTTCTAACCTATATAGATACTGTCAAATAAAGCTAGGATAATGGCAACGTAGTCTCTTTTTTTATTTCTAGACTTGTCTAAAGCCTTTAAGACAGTTTGTCACAGCAAATTTCTACTTCAAATGTCCTCACTAGATCTCTCTCAGGCCGCCCTTCTGTGCCTCAAAAGCTACCTGTCCAATAGGTATCAGCCAGTGAAATGGCACTCCATGTTCTCTCCTTACCTCCCAGTCTCCACTGGTGTTCCACAAGGCTCTTTCCTTGGTTCCCTCCTCTTTAACATTTTCACCAACACCCTCTATACTTCCTCACAACATGCCACCCTAATGCCATATGCAGATGATTCCACTCTCATTTCCTCATCTGACAACATGGCACACCTCCAAAAATTACTCAGGAAGCTTTAACAGCCACTGAAACATGGCTTTGTAACTAAACAATCCAAACTAAAAAAAGCCGTAGAGTGGAATGCGATACTAATTCCAGTTCAACACACGAAAGTGACACCAACCACGTACTTGAACGCTTTTATTGAACAAAATCACATGCGTTTTCGTCCCTTACTCTAGGACTTCATCAGATAAAACCATTTAAAAACTTTCAGCTTTTATACTTTAATAACAATCAATTCCCTTACTCTAGGACTTCATTGATTGTTATTAAAGTATAAAAGCTGAAAGTTTTTAAATGGTTTTATCTGATGAAGTCCTAAATAAGGATAACGCATGTGATTTTGTTCAATAAAAGCGTTCAAGTACGTGGTTGGTGTCACTTTCATGTGTTGAACTGGAATTAGTATCGCATTCCACTCTACGGCTTTTTTTAGTTTGGATTGATTGGTTATTGGTGAAAAGCCACACTACTTATGGTTTTGTAACTCACAACTCTTGCTCAACCCAAAAAAGTTCCTACTTTTTTCCTCAAATCCTCTCACAAAAAAACTAAATTTAAAGTTCTCTCTCTTGATAAAACAACAATTGAAGTCACTTCTCATAGTAAACTATTAGGAGTGATAGGGGATTATAATCTTACATTCGACCTGCATATACAAAATTGCAGAAGAAAAACTCATCAGAACTATGGATCCTTTACAGAGCCCAAAACTTTCTCACTGATGCAATTAAAACTACACTTGCCACTACTTATATCCTCCCCACTCATAGGCACTCCCATCTTTATTAGCCTCCATGCTTCACAAAAATTAAAACTTGAACAATGCTATAATAAAGTTACTAAATTTATAGCACATACCCCTTTCAGAACTCACCACTGTACAGCACTGAAAAGCCTTAATTGGTTAGGACTGCTTCATCAACTAACACATACACAACTTCTTACTGCCTATAAAATTATCCAGCATCCATCTGCCTGTCCAGCACGAAAAAACATTCAAAAAACTATGATCCCAGTCACTCATTGCGACCCTCCTGTCTGTCTACAAATCTAGCAAATCTTCTCAGCATTATCTTACTTGTACAAGGTTGCTAAGGCCTGGAACTCTTTACCTGCATCCATCAGTTCTATACCCTCCCACCCATCTTTCAAAACTTCTTTGAAAGACTTCCTATCTAAAATCTATCTCTGTTCTTGCTCAAAACCAGGACAAACTATCTCTGTAAATATGCACGAGTATCTTTTCATTCCTTATACCTCCTACTCTCCCTTCTTTACTGCTATCTAATTCCCTTCCTTGACTTTCTCTCTAAATATACACCTCTGTAGACACACGCCTTTTTTCTCACTTCATTTGGCAATTCCATATTTGCATTAGACTAACTTACCTTTTATTTCTCTACAAACTGTCTAAAATTTCTGTAAATATTAATGATTGCCATATAGCTTGTATCGATTCTTAACCAATATTTGTATAGTATGTTTAATTTGTTATAATTATTTAAACTGCAGATGTTTTTGTTTTATTTTTGAAGATTATGAAATTATTGTTCTTAAAATGTTTGGAATAATGTGGAGCTTTTGTCCCTGAGCCTTCTCTGAGAATGGGCTTCTAACCAGTTGGACTTTCCTTGTAATCAAATGTCAATAAATAAATAAAGAAAGAAATTATTGAGGCAAGCTACTGTCATTAGTGCTGGTTACCCCACAGGCTAGGGGATTTACTATTCTATTCTGTTAATTCTTCTCTCAAAGGACAGGGGTGTAAGGCTATTTTGTGTGACAATTAAGTGAATAATCCTTATGGCTCAGCTTATTACATAAACATTATTTATTTATTTAACATTTGTTTACCGGGAAAGTCCGACTTGGAACAAAGCCAATTTTCAGTGGAGGCCCGGGGAGAAATGCTCCAGATGCATGTCTTTGTAAAGTGGGAGAAAACCGGAGTACCTGGAGAAAACCCACACGAATGCAAGGAAGACATGCAGACTCCACACAGAAGGCACTCCAGCTGAGAATTGAACTGGAGAACCTCTTGGTGTGAGGTGACAACACTACCACTGCACCACTGCGCCATCCATTACTTACTACACACACATCGTCTGTCATATGGCACTAACAGATAGCTGAACTAATTTGAAATCTGCATGCTTCACATTATTTGCTTCAACTTTCTTAGAAAGAATTAACTGTAGAAAGTGTTGAGGAATACTTTTGTTGATTACTGTCATGGGAAACCAGGAACTCTAAAACTAACTTATACAAAGCAAGGTGTGCGTGTGTGTGTGTGTGTGTGTGTGTGTGTGTGTGTGTGTGTGTGTGTGTGTGTGTGGTGAATAGCTGGCCATGATTTGAAAGTTGTGTAGCAGAATTCCTGAAACAATTTCTAAAATATGGATATTTATTTATTTAACATTTGTTAACCGTGAAAGTCCAACTTGGAACAAAGCCAATTTTCAGCAGAGGCCTGGAGAGAAATGTGAATAACAGTAGTGCTAGTTACTTATCACAACTGGCCTTCAATTCTCCTGATGCAAGATGTGATGATACCTTGTTGTGATTGTTATATAGAAAGCATACACTTATTAAATGTAGCTCAGAGCTTGACAAGTGCAAAATTATACAATTTTACAACTAAAGTAAATAGAAAAATGCAATGGTAACTTATAAAGTCAGAATGAGTGCTCACACTTTAGAATTCATAGATCTAAAGTCCACAGTGCATGGATTCTGAATGTAGGCCCAAGAAGAGGAGGAAGAGTGCAGCTGCATAGTGCTCCAAAAATAACACATTTATTAAAAAAGTAAGATATAATCAGTATTTAATTCATACTTGTTATGATAGTGGTCTCTTCAGTGTGTTCAACAAACGGAGATATGATGAGAGATGTAACAATGCACAACCATTTGCCACATAAGCATTAACATGATTAATTTTTGGTGCAGATACAACTAGTTTTCTGACTTTGTTTCATTTCTGCAATCTTATAGGTTCATAGATTTTTACTAGGTTAACAACAACCAGGACCTTCATAAGCCTAGCCGTGCAACCCAAATATGACCCATGAGCTATTATATCCCAAACATTATTACAAAGGGTCAATGTTAGTTGGGTCATGATTTAATTATTTAATGACTGCCACTGTCCATCAGTGACACAAATGCCAGACTAAGAGTGAAATTCCAATTATTTATTTATTTTACATTTGTTAACCGGGTTAGTCTAGCTGAGCTTTTGGCTCATTTTTAGCAGAGACCCAGGGAGAAATGCTCCTCAGGACTAGAAAACAATTTATTAAATTTTAGTAACATAGTAGTAACAATCAGCTATAGGATCTTACAAGCAGAGACCTGGAGAGAAAAAAACGCTTGTCAGTCAATTCATTTATACAGAGTATTAACAATTAGCAGACAAGTAAGTGAGTTGTTACAAACAAGGTTTTAAACAATTAGCAGAAGAAAATGTGACTAGTTACAATATTATGTTAGCTGCTTAGAGCAAAATGAGTTAATAGGCAGATGCTTATTTAAAGTGGGTAGGATCTAGTTGTATAGGAGTTTGGAAACAAGAAAGGAAAGTAAGAATGGCTAGTAGGAGACGTAGGGGAGGTAGAGTATAGGAGACAGACTAGACAGGTAGGTTGTTTTGAGACTGTAAGAATTAAGAGTGGTTGGAGGTAGAGGAAGGGAAGATGTAGAAGAGGCAGGGGAATAGTGTTAAAGATACATTAAGAGTGAGGTGGTGAAATAGGTGAAAGGATGGTGGTTTCAGTGTGCTTGGCTACAGTGGCAAGGCCACTTTGTTTTTAGGTATTTCCTTGCAGCTAATTTGAAACTTTTGCTATGCTGGAGGGATTTTATTTCCAAGGGGAGTTGCTTCCAGGATGTAGCTGGGTTATAGTTATAGAGAAGGCACCCTATTTTGGTTTTGGGTTTGTAGATGTCTAATAATTCTTGATTTGAGCTGCATAGTGTCCTAGCAGGGGAATATTTGGATATGATAGTGGAGAGGCTGGGGCAGAAGGAGGGTAGATAGAGGATAGAGTGGATGATTTGTAGTTGGTATAGTTGGAGCAGCTGAGGGAATTTTAGCCGGTCTAGTTGCTGTAGTGCTAGGCAGTGATGTGACTTGTAGGTTTGGTTAGCTGCAAATCTGGCGATCTTATTATAGGTAGTTTCAAGCTTGGAAAAAAGTGTAGAATTTAGGTTTGTGAATATGTGGCAGCTGTACAGGAGTGTTGGGAGTAATAAGGCCTGGGAGACAGTTATTCAGGCAGTGTTAAGTATGACTTTTTTTTACAGAGTTAGTAATATAGAGATCAAGTTTAAGCTGATCATCTATTGTAACACCTAGCAATTTAGTGCTAGATTCAGCTGAGATGATAGTGTTGTTGCAGGATAAGATGGTAAATGTACTTTTGAGTGTGGTGATGTTTTTAGGGAGGAAGAGAAGGAGCTTAGTTTTTTTGGATTAAGTATTAGTTTATCACTAAGCCAAGTCTCAATGGTGTGGAAGGATGCATGGGTTGTTGAGTGGAAGTCAGTTGGGTTGTCAGCAATGGTTATAACAGCTGAGTCATCAGCATATTGTGCAAGAGATGACTGGAGACAAGAGGAGTAGACCAAGTTGGTGAAAATATTAGAGTAGTGGTCCAAGTATGGACCCTTGGGGGACTGCCATTTGTACAGTGAGAGGGAAGGATAGTGCAGAGAGTCATTTAACTGATTGCTGGTGGGTAGAAAGATAGCTGGGGAACCAAGAGATAGTAGGGGGAGAGAAATGTAAGTTAGTGAGTTTATCTAGAAGGAGTGGGTGAGAGACAGTGTCAAAGGCTTTGGAAAGGTCAAGGAATAGGCATGAGACAAGTTTATTGTTATCACGAGCTAGGGAGACTATGTTGATGAATGATATGAGTGCAGTAGTTGTACTATGCTTGGGACGGAAACCATGCTGTGTGGGTGTGAGAAGGCTTTCCTGGTGAAGGTAATGCATTATCTGCTTGTGTATGCATTTCTCTAGGATTTTTGAGAGTGGAGAGAGTATGGCAATCTGTCTGAAGTTGGATATGTCTGAGGAGTTGCTCCCTTTGTGAATGGTTAGAGTAAATAAATTCTTCCATACAGTGAGGACATATGATTCAGAAATGGATCGGTTGATTAAGATGGATACAGGATAGGCAAGAGGTTCAAAGGCAATCTGCAGGAAGTAAGAGGGTAGCTTGTCAACAGATGGGGAGCAATGTTTAAGTTTAGAGAGCAATGATCCCTCTAAGCAATTGTCCCTCTCTTGGTCCATGATGAAATAAATTTTACATATCCGACATATATTCGATATACCAGAATTATGATAGAAATATAAGCTTATGGATACGAAACCTTTTACCATGGTTTATTAGTAATTTAGTTCTGATATCACTTTATTTTTCATCATTTAGTTGTTAGATAGGCATGTATTTAGCTTGCTTTTATTTCTTACAATAATTGTTCATTGATTGCAGTTTAATTTATAACATTCATTTGAAGATTAACTAACCAAATCAGCAAGTCATCAATAACTAATATGAGTTACCCTGAAATTTTTCAATCTCACAATCAGTTGTAATAGAAATAGGTACAGAGTGACTACCTATATATTGGGTTGTATGAACATTACATAAAGAAGTAACTTGCCTGTTCGGTCAACTGAATTTGACAACGTGGCATTGATATCTTGGCAACAATGAAGCAAGCAGAATATTTTCTTAATAAATCTGAAGAATATTTTTGCAAGGTTAATGTTTATGGTTTCCAGAAAAGTCACATAAGACATGAATTGTTGCAGCAAAGCAAGTATTTATTCACAGATGAACTCATCCACATGCAAAACTGGGTATATATTGAACTTAAAGACTTCATTCATGTGACAGAAGTAATTTTTTAAAGGTCCTTGAAACAATTGTTATTGTCTTTAGGCTCTGGCAACAGAACAGATACAGTGGTCCATGCACTTTGGAACTTTTGTATTACTCATAGCTGTGACATTTAACTGTTTACCTTAATGCCTCTAGAAAGGGACAATATTATGGTATATGAGATTGGTTCTCCTGGAGAGAATTGAAGATATATTAGTTTACTTAGAAAAAATCTCTTAGGCTTCTTTTTCATGTGGATGTATCAGGAATAATCTATATGAACTTACATATCCGACTCAGAAGTTCCCATGTCCAGACAAGATATGTATACTTCTTGGCCTTTCCAGGATTTAGGGGTATTTAAATAACACATTTTCTCAGGCTTAAATTTATCAAGTTATTTAATTTTATAGGTGCATTATATTACTTTTCAATAACCTTATAAGGCCCATTAGTGGAGGAAAAAAGTGAGACCAAACATTTGTGAGCCAGTTCTGAAAACCTTGTGCCAATGTATGGTGTAATACTGTAGTATAGCATTACCTCCTTCTGTAATACCTTATAACCATTTACATCAGCGGGTGCCAAGTAACAGCAGGCCTCCTGTCATTCCTTGCTTTGGAAGGTTGGAAGGCTGTAATAATGACTTGTGTAACAACACGTTACTGCAGACACTGCTGTTTGCGTCAAGTCATTCCTCATTGGCTGCTTCACTCCTTGCTTCTTGTCATTCCTCATTGGCTGCTTCACCCCTTGCCTCTTGTTATTCCTCATTGGCTGCTTCACCCCTTGCCTCTTGTCATTCCTCATTGGCTGCTTCACCCCTTGTCTCTTGTCATTCCTCATTGGCTGCTTCACCCCTTGCCTCTTGTCATTCCTCATTGGCTGCTTCACCCATTGCCTCTTGTCATTCCTCATTGGCTGCTTCACCCCTTGCCTCTTGTCATTCTTCATTGGCTGCTTCACCCCTTGCCTCTTGTCATTCCTCATTGGCTGCTTCACCCCTTGCCTCTTGTCATTCCTCATTGGCTGCTTCACCCCTTGCCTCTTGTCATTCCTCATTGGCTGCTTCACCCCTTGCCTCTTGTCATTCCTCATTGGCTGCTTCACCCCTTGCCTCTTGTCATTCCTCATTGGCTGCTTCACTCCTTGCCTCTTGTCATTCCTCATTGGCTGCTTCACCCCTTGCCTCTTGTCATTCCTCATTGGCTGCTTCACCCCTTGCCTCTTGTCATTCCTCATTGGCCGCTTCACCCTTGCCTCTTGTCATTCCTCACTGGCTGCTTCACCCCTTGCCTCTTGTCATTCCTCATTGGCTGCTTCACTCCTTGCCTCTTGTCATTCCTCATTAGCTGCTTCACTCCTTGCCTCTTGTAATTCCTCATTGGCTGCTTCACCCCTTGCCTCTTGTCATTCCTCATTGGCTGCTTCACCCCTTGCCTCTTGTCATTCCTCATTAGCTGGTTCACCCCTTGCCTCTTGTCATTCCTCATTGGCTGCTTCACTCCTTACCTCCTGTCATTCCTCATTGGCTGCTTCACTCCTTGCCTCTTGTCATTCCTCATTGGCTGCTTCACCCCTTGCCTCTTGTCATTCCTCATTAGCTGCTTCACTCCTTGCCTCTTGTCATTCCTCATTGGCTGCTTCACTCCTTGCCTCTTGTCATTCCTCATTGGCTGCTTCACCCCTTGCCTCTTGTCATTCCTCATTGACTACTTCACTCCTTGCCTCCTGTCATTCCTCACTGACTGCTTCACCCCTGCTGTGCAGCTTTCTTTTCTGCAAACTCTTTTATGTAGCTTAGTACTGCAGTACTTTGGAAAAGGGTTTCTGTTATCTTTTCTATACTCCCATCCAATAAGCCCTGGACAAATCTGACAAGTGCAAGTAGGTTTAGAGTCTCTCCACATAAAGTTCGTGAGTGTCTGTATGTCATGCATTCTTTATAAAAAGTCTTTTGGGGTAGGAGTAGCTTCTGTGAGAGACAATTTCCCAGCATCTTCATCACATGGAGCAATGCTGATGCCTGTAGCTTTCATGAAAGGCACACAAAACCCAAATCCATGCAGTAAAACCAAGATGTGCTTCAGGGAAGTTCACAACAAAAGTAACAAAGTACAGTATATAGCAGTCTGTCTTGTTTCACCAGATAGTTAGATAAACTTTGACTGCTTAATTTTGCTTCTTCATAAAATACTTCCTCTATTTCATTAGGAAAGAAACACAGCATAATAAAAGTCTTAGACCTTGCACAGCATGTATCACTGGCACTTTTTCAGTTCATAGGGTTAACTCAGAAGACCGTTCTGCTGGATAATTTCAGTAATATAAAATGGACAGTTTGGCACAGAAATAGTATCCTTTGCTACTTTGCTCTTATGAAAAGCTCTGTCTTCAGAGTCTTCTTACCACATGCAGATGAAGTACCTTCTTTCCTCTCTTGAGCAGAAGCAGGCTTGCAAGGATAGCACCAACTCTTTCAAAATACAGGACTACTGTCTCACTAGATTACAGGTTAACCCATGCTGCAGGTAGAGAGTTAGCAATACCAGCCATCTTTGCTAATTTTAGAAGAGTCTAGGATTTCCTAATAGCAAAAGAAAAAAACATGCACTGGGATCTTCTTTTCTGTTCAAAACTCACTCTTCCCTTTCTCTCTCTCACTCCTTGTCTCCCTCTCTTGCTTTCTCTTTCTGTCTTGCTCTCAAATTCTCCCCTCTCTCTCCCCCTTTCCCCCTCTTTCCCTCTTTTTCTGTTCCCATCCCCATATCTCTGTCACTCTCCCCCTTTCCTCCTCTATCTCTGTCTCCTTCTGTTTCTTGCTCTCTCTCCCCCCTTTCCCCTCTTTTTATATATCTTTCTTTCTCTCTCTCCTCCCTCCCTCCTTTCTCTGAATTTCTTTTGCACCTCTCTTCCTTCCTCTCTCTTTCCCGTATCTCTCTCCCTCTTCCTCTCTTTCTGTCCCTCTTTCTTGTCTCCATTCTATTGATGCCTTGTTTTATAACGAGAGTGTGTCTGTTTATGATGTTCACTACATAACCATTAAAATAACTGAGATAGCTTGGCGGCTGAGGCTACAGAGTCTTTAAAACCTTATAGGTAAAATATCTGCCCTTAGCTACTACACCTGTAGGGGACACAAGCAGACATATGTGCAAGTTCATGAATGCATAAGCATGTGTTTGTTCTTGCATTATTGTGAGATTGCATTTCATAACACTTATATACATCAAAGGTAAATACATTGGTATGCATCTCATAAGGTGTGGACTTACATCACACACAGACACACACACACACACACACACACACACACACACACACACACACACACACACACACACACACACAAAAATCATAACTTGGCCATACCATTTCAAAATAACTGAGTTTTCAAAGAAACCTTAAGTGGTTAAAACCATCAGAGGCATAGTAGGCATAAAATAACAAAAGGTGTGATAATATATGTATTTAGTTTTATTTCTTTATTTATTTGTTAACCGGTGTAGAGCATAGATACACATGGACCTTTTTCAGACTCACCTGACTGGGTTGTTGTAGCTGGTTAAATTACTTCCTCAGAGTTGCACAGTGCATGAAAGAAGGCTGAAGAAATTATATCCTGGGCTATAAGACGTAGCTTGTTGCCAGGTATGACCTAATATAATCTACATCTAAATAAAATAGACTGACAGTGGGGATGGAGGATGTAAATAACAATGCAGTAAAAGGAATGCTTCTGCACAGTATTCACAATGAAAGAACAATATATACCAAATCCAGCTGACTAAAAAGCCCAAGATAAGACTTCTGTAGTCATACAGGAAAAAGAAGGTATCCAAAAGGAATACAAACCAGAAAAGTAAATAATATTTTCTTATATTTATTTTAATGTCCCCTCCCACCATCTGTAATACTCCAGTGTCCTAGATAACCCAATATGATTCTTAAAGTCCATTCAATTCATTTCATTCTAGACAGGAGAAAGCAACACACTGCTCTTCCTTTCCATGATTATAACCTTGTTACAGCATATACAGCAGCTATGAATGCAGGACAAAATAAAATAGTCAAGAGTTTCCTTAAAGACATGTAAACAGTGATTTAAAACTATAAAAGTAGCATGGAATAAGGACAATTTGTCAAAAAAGATATCACAGAATATAATAAAGTTCCAATGAAGTTAACATTCTTCCTGTGTGGCCTGTCAGCACTGTACCAAATGTGAAAAGCAGAACAATGTTCTTCGAGTGTTTATAGGAGCACAATGCCATTAGGACATATAGGGGGGTTGGATTATGCTTCATACTTTTCTTTTGTCAAGTAAAACAAAAGAAAATGAAAAGGTTGTAAAAATGGCAGGTGTATCACAGGCAGTAGAACGGAGTTCCAGATATTAGGACCCTAAAATAAAATAAATGGCGCTGAGTATGAAAAGACAGCATAACGTGAAAAACATCACCAAGCCTGAGGGAGATATGGAAACTCTATGGTCTGAGTTGTCTAGACACAGAAAGAGAGTGCATGATTTGAGAAGATTGTAATTTACCATTCCAATAAGTCATAGCATTCTCTTACTGGTAGCCAGTTAGTCCTCATCATTGTTGTGCAATTGTGTTCAAACGTGTTACACAAAGTGGTCAATTTTCAGAGCTTGTTAAATAAGGGCTACACATACATGTCTGCATAGCTGAATACAACATCTAATAGGGCATAATTTGAAGAATGTGGGCTCTATAGCACTCCAACCTTTTCTCCTGCATATAACAGGAGAATGATGTGGGCTCTATAGCTCTCCGACCTTTTCTCCTGCATATAATAGGAGAATGATGTGGGAGCTATAGCACTCGGACCTTTTCTCCTGCATATAACAGGAGAACGATGCGGGCTGTATATCACTATCATGGCACAGACTTTAGTCTGTTCCTTACTTTTACTAAGGGCAGTAAAAAGAAAAAGGATTAAAAACTACCCCACTTATGTTTAGCTTTGTTCTTGTTCATTTCATATACCAGTCAGACAAAATATATTTTAGCTTTTCAATTTTTTCCAGAAAGCATATATTTTATTTTTTATAAAATTTAATGCAAATCCTTCCTGAAGAGAAACTTACAGTGATTTTAATGTGAAGTGATGGGTTTACAGCTGTAAAGAAAGTAAGAGTCTGGAGTAGTGAATGATAAAGTATGAAAAGAAGAATCTTCAAAAACATCTATCATATAACAATACAACAACACCACTTTTCTAACATTTATAGATAACTATATGCATATTTACATGTGACCAAGACACTAGCAAGTTGTCGAGACATCTAATATTGTGCAGAAATACATGAAACAATATAATGTTAACATCTATTGTGACTCCTGCGACCTATTCCATTTCCAATAATAATATATCACTAAGACCAAGCTTTCAGGCTCCCTTTCCATAGGACGAGTTTATAATAATGTTTCATTCTTTAAATCAATTTCAAATACTCAGTATGTATTTGTGACATCCTTGCACTGGCCCAGTAATCAAGGAGTCTCAATCTTCACCACTGGCAACAGTGAGGAACGTACACAATGGGAGTATGACAAGTACACACACAGTAAAGTGCAATTTCTCCCAAGAGCAAAGAGAGATCTCAGTCAGTCTGGGGCTGGTTACTCCCTCTTTCTCCAGATCCCCAGTAAAACTCCCCACTGGCACAGCTATAGGGTTGAGATCTCAGCCGAGTGGCCAAGCTAAGATCTACAGCACCTCTCTGTCCAACCAGTGCTTTGTGTCCCTGCCCAAGTAGCTGACACACACACACACACACACTTTGAGATTTGATTTATATACAAACACACACACACACACACACACACACACACACACACACACACACACACACACACACACACCTGGGGAAGGCTGGCACAGGCTTACTAGCTATTCCCCCTTTTGTCCAGACTACAAGGAAGTTCCAGCTGCCACCAGCCAACTCTTTATCAGCTACTTAAGGCCCTTAACAAAGGGTGTCCAATCCTACTGTGTAATGTTACTAATAACCCAAATGGCAGTCTGACCAAGCAAGGCTATTTACAAGTGGCCTGTACAGTGTCACCAAATAGTTATGCAAGTAATCTAAGAGCTTAAATATGTCTCACAAATAGCCACAAAGATAGGCTTAAATATATTTAATAATAAATAATAAAAGAACAATACAATACTCGGTACACAAACACAGTTACATCAGAGTTCAAAATCACAGGAAATATTTTAAAACAACATTGCAGGACAGTCTCATATAAATACAGAAAACATCTAAAATAATCTTTACTATATTACTATCTATATCTAAACATGACACTATATCCTAAATCTTACTTACAGCAAGGCAAATGCAGATGGTGATGATGAGTGCATATTCTTGCTAGGTCCAAAACAAAATACAACTCTGAGAAAGTTCTTCAATTAATATCAAATATTACTGCTGGGTTAACTTGGATGACATCACTTTTTGTCACCTGATGTCAGTTCCTAGGCTAAAACAGAAACTAACAGAATCTAACATCTGTGGGTGAAAAATACATATCTCTCAGATGTTTGCAGTTGATAGAAGACATAAAGCAATAAAACACTTATAAGACAATGCAGAAGATACCCTAGTTCTAGACATCTAGTCTCCTTGCTGCATTGCAACTAACTTTTATAACTCAATTGTAAAACAATTTAATTTCAACTTATTTTCTTGAAGTTTGCCAGTTAACTCTGTATGTTCCAGTTTCTGCTATTAGACATTTGCACAGGTATATAGTTTATATACATTTCTGTTCTTTTCCAGTAGGGTACACTGTGGACACATCCTTGAAGCTCAGTACTGTACAAACCCTGGTCAACACACACTTCTGTACCAGTAGTTTAATATACACATAACATGTAGTTCTAATACATTTGGTAACACAAGCAATTGCATCATGCTGGTATTAACAAATGACATATAACTATTTACAAAATTCCAGCTAGCTGGGATGGCAGTCTTTACCCTATGTCATAGTACTTTTACTCATCTGTATGCAGTGTGAGGTTTTCCATTCACTTGCAACCACTATTATGAGCACATAGGAAAGTATAAATCTGGTTCACAGGTCTTCCCTCTTCTAGCCAGTATCTTTCTCATCCACTCCTAGTCCTAATGACTCCTAGTCCACTTTGATACATTACCAAATATCTTATCCCAGCCCTTATTGGCCTGTTTTCACCTATCCTGAGCTATCTTACCCTCTCAAAACATATGAATCACACCTGTCTGTACCACACCACATCTCCAAAATTTATATTTTCTATTCTAGAAACCATTAATTAAAAGTTGCAAAGGTGCACTCAAAGAGCATCTCTTTACTGACTTCACCTGCATCTGCTACCATGAGAGTGATTAAGTAATTTGCCAACTTTTCTCAGCCTCTTAATATGGCATCTTATAATATTTCACACATAGGAGTTTATGTATTATATGTATGATTGCACTGTATTTATGCATATCTCAGCTTTCATTTTATACATGTTTTTCTCAATGCACTATGACAGGATATTTTAATCTTTTACTCATTCTATCTGAATTCAATCTTACCATAATGTTATGAATTTTGCTATGTACTTATTTTATATATAATATTGTTCATTGAAAGACTGCAATATATTTTCTGCTCTTTGAGCTTGAATGGTGGCTGAAAACGTTCGCTAGACCAGTCCACATACCTGATGAGCAAATAGTAAATAAATAAATAAATGTTCTTTTATGCTATTTTGTTTTATTAGGGGTTATTATTAGACCACAGCTTTAGAATTCTCATATAGTGATCCTTAAAACACTATCCCACACCCCCTCCCAGAATCCTTGTGGGATGGGTTCATGTATACCCTCTGTATACTCCCAAAGTCTCTCCAAGTTGTTTTTTTCCCTTCCTTACTTCTTGGAAGCCTCAGATCCTTGTATGTCAAATGACTTCAACCCATTTTAACATGATACCATTTGTTCCAACAGGCTCCTTTACATCCATGCCTATTAACTCATTGAATGCTACTGCTAAAATGTACAAAAGTTACCCAGTTTTGATCGGAGATGTGGCATTGTCCTTGTAAGTTCTGAAACAGCACATGTTGACCTTCTACATCAGCTCTGTGTTGATCTAACATCTGTATCTGTTCACAAGAGAAAATTCCTGCTCCCACCCATTTCATCTGTTCTTCTTAACGTGCTGTATCCTAAATTTTGAATGACCCCATATACATTAATATGTAGACATAGTTCATGTCATTTCCTCACATTGTGTAATTCCTTCTTTCCAGTAAGCCCTCCACTCTACCCAACAGGTATCACAGTGAAAGGTCGCTTTCCCCTTCCTCTGACCACTGAGACGTGTCCTTCTCATGCATTCTTAACCCCAGATCAATACTGAAAGCAACAGTCTGGGTTAGGATGTACATCAGGTCCCAGCCTCAATCAGATAACAAAGTAAGCATTTGCTTCTTATGAATTTGGTATCTATTTATTTCTTGTAAATAGTCTTCTAATAAGAGTTGTAATATATTTATTTATTTGTGCTGTATGACATGTAAATGTTTGGGAAGGGGATCACTTTAATCACATTTGTTGTGCCAGCTCAAAAAAGTAAAGAACTTTTGTATTTAGTCAGGCCTAATATAGTGTGTGGAATAAACACCTGACATAAAATAATTTGTTCAATAAGGTCTTTAAAGAAGCCATTAAAAATAAAACTTACTGTTCCAAATATATAACCCATTAATCATGAAGTTAGTAAGTATTTTAAAGCTCAGAAAACACTTATATGTATTCAGAAAGTATACCATCTTTAGCTTGAAAAGGTTGGAGCTATTGCAGATACATAAAAATAAAATAATGCTTACTTTTATGTACTCTATTGTTGAGTACCATTGTCTTGACTGATATGCTCAGTTCTCATTTCTTTAAGTCATTTCCCTTCCCTCTCTGCTTTTGTAGTAGACTAAAAATGACTAGACGGCAGTGATGAACCGCCATGATGGATGACTTGAAGCCCCCCTCACCCCCTTAGAGCACCACCAGTATACAACTTGCGTGTTGGAATCAGACTTCCCTTTCTATCTCCACTGTGCGTTTTCAAATATAATATTTCATCTTCTTGACCCCTGTGCTGGAAAAATAGATGTTTGCTGTAAAATAACAGTAGCATGCTGAGAACACTTACATACACCCCTTTCTACATTAGATTCATACTGCCTTGACAAAGAGATTCTGTTTCTCTGCAGAAATGCGATCTGCTTCTTTCACTTTTCTGATAGCTGCAGTTTTTTCTAGCATGTTTTTGCAGGCTGTCAGCCCTGCTTTTTTCTTGCCTTATCTTTTTTTTTCTGGCTGACTGAACAGGATCTGTCTCCAGCTCTTTTTGCTTTATTTGCTTCCCATCCCATCTCTTTGTAAGAAATAATATGCTCCAGTCCCTCCTAGGGTCACTTTTCCTTCCTTTCCATCTCCTTCTTATAGAGCTGCGATGCATTGTCAGTATCAATGAACTTTCTAATCCAGCCCCATGCTGCTGTAACTTAGCAGAATACAACAGGAAAGCCCTGCTCAGAAAGTTTCCTTTTGCGAAATGTCATCTCTTTGCATTGCTCTGTAGAGAAATCTTTCATAAATGTGCTGCAGTGTTCCTGCTAGCTGTAAACTTTGTTTCTTCTGTTGTACTGAATAGTCTATTCCCTCGTCTTGAACGAACTAAGTACCATAAGCACTTGCCTGGGGGATTCTAACTGTGATCTCCATCTGCAAATGTATGATTGTTTTCTACTCTAAAGGAATAGCTAGGGGGAACTTTCACTCCGTCTTTGATACCTGTCCCTCAAACTGATAATTCCTCTGCATTAACACTCTCTGGGACTCCAGTAATACAGACATTGCACCTTCAGTTTTTGATTTTTAAAATCATCAGTTTTACTTTGTGGCTCATGTACACAGTTCTCTGTTTCCTGCCTTTTGACTATTTCTGTAGCTACAGCCTGTTTGTTTGTTGTCCTTTACAGTATTGTTAATCTGATTCTGCATGGTTACAAGGGGGTATCCCTCCATGCCATGCTCCATCACAGGTAAACAAACAACAAAACCAACTTGTCTCCTTTATTTCTCTCTTTAAAGCTCTCCAACAGTACATTATCTGCAGGAGAAGACCTTTCTGCCATTGTTCCTTCACTTTTTAATGACCTGAAAACAATGTAACTGGTATTATTTATTTCTTAATTAGTCAGTCACTTGGGAGAGAGATCAAGCTAGGCTGCCACTTTCCTCAGGCTGAGCCACACCCAAAGATCAGGAAACTAGCTTGTTATGGAAGTGGCTGCAGACATGAACCACAAAGTTAAAAAAAAAAAATTTAGCCAAGATCAATAAGATCCTCAACAGTATTGTTAGTGTATTAGGCCCCTGCAAAGGAAACACTTGTGTTACACTTTTATAGGTCATGGCTCCTCTCACTCGGATATTTTGTCCACTCCTGGTACCAATGTAGGGTAAGACTATCAAGCTCATCTTTAAGGTACAAAGAAAGGTCACCATGGTGATAGAGGGACCAGTAAAAATGAGAGGGAGGTGAGCTTACCTGGAAGGTCTGTTTTCACCTGAGATTTGGCATGACAGTTAAGACATACTATTATGCACAGGGCAGTTATGAGACAGTGTGAATGCATACAGCTCAAGAAGAAAGACAATGGAAAAACAAAGGATGGCACAGCTAGCAGACAAAGTGCAAAGTTTATCTTAGATGTTACAGCAGATTTCTTGCTGAAGAGTGTATTAGATGATTGGCTAGAGAAATTGGTGTGATAAGTGTAAGAATGAAAATGATGTCCAAGTTCTTAAAGGTTTTTAGCAGTGTTTTATCCACTATCAGGCACTGGGGTTTCTGATATTTATGTTTCATGAGGTACTAGCCATTTTACATGTCAGTTTTCATTGTATAAGGACCAGACAGCTACTGCCAATTGATCTGCCAGTTACTTGGACTGAAAAGAATCAATTCCAGAACTGACAGGCAAGTGAAGGCAGAACTGATGAAAAAGCCTCCTATGACTTTAACAAGCAAAGCAGGATGACGTATTTAAAAATTGAAAAAAGGCAGATGTGTTTCTTTTAGTTAAGGGAAATAAGAAGCTGTAAACTGCCAATCCATTTGTCCCTACTGGTACTGAATATCAAAATGTTTATTTTTAAAAAATATGTAGATTTAGCAAAATAAAGCAGCAGTAGGATAGCTATGATGGTTATGATTTAGAAGAACTAAATTACGACAAATGCCACACTCTGTAACATTTGTTTCATCCATCTCATTGATGCAGTGATGAAAAATTGGAGTAAATGGATATGTGTAGTGTGTGGGAGAATGTATGAAGAAATGGGAATTGTGGTAGTTTCATGTAGTGATATGAATGGAGATGTTGCAATGCACATGGAACAATGTGTAAAGACTACAGAGAAGCTAAGAAAATGGACTGGGACTTTAAATGTCATGATATTGCCAGAACTGGAATCATTCTATGTGAAATAGATCATGCAAAATGCCAAAAAAACTCAGAGAGAATGGAGAAGATGCAGCTGTTTGATGTATGAAGGGAAAGATGAGGTAAGTAAAAGCAGTTTCGGTAGAAATGAGACTGGAAACGTGAGTGGACTTAAAAAATAGAAGACAAGGACATGCTATGGGTTGTTGATTAGTGGTAATGGAATGCAGTGATGTGAAGAGATGAAGATGAAAACCTGCAAAATACTTACTTTCCCAGTAACTGAGATTTGCCCGACACCCATTCCCTCTATAAGCCCACTAAAGGACATTGTTTCATTTCATCTGCTTTATTCCTGCTTTTCATAGCCACTACATACAGTGTTATTGATTGTTTCTGTTGCCAACCCTCACTTTTGGGTGTAGCCCCAATCCATTCACCCTCACTATGTTCGGGCTCACTCTGCTTCCCTACCCCCATTCCCACTTACTCCCACTTTCCCTACATTTATTCTTAGCTAACCCCTAGCCTCATTAACTGCAACCAGTTCCCATTATTAATTTCCCTATCACTCACACTGCTCCTTGCCACTCCCCCAACACACTTGCTCTTCTTACCACTTCTGCCCAACAGCCATTAACAACTCCTCCTCCAGCTTTCTGTACTGTTTACCCCACAACTCAGCGATCCTACACTCTCACTACACTCAGTGTTTCTAGTCTACTCCTGTCCATGTTCCTTGTATCCTATTATATCTCACTCTTCCAAACTTCTCTGCCACCTCTTCTACCTCTTTACCTATTCCACCCAACTGTTATACAGACATCTCCCCAAGCCTGTATCAACTAAATCCCCTCCTCCATCATAAAGTAAGGCCTACCGCCTCAATATATAAACAAGTTACATCAACTAAACTTCTCTACTGTAATTTATCAAACAAGTCATACCAAACCAACCACTAACCAAAAAATATCACGTCACTCTTTCAAGTTCTCCACCCTATATTTTACAGCAGGACCCACAGCCCACAACCATCTCACCACACTCATCAACAGATACGCCCCACAAGTCATTATATCAAGTAAATCTGAATTTCCAAAGTAACTGTAATAAAATCTCATACTTCCATGCATGGATCACTCACCAGCAACCAGGCATTAATCCCACCACTGACACCTGGCTAAAACCCCAGATTAAAGACACTGAATTTCTCCCTCAGGCTTTCAAACAATGAGATTAGACAGGGCCCATAAAAAAGGAGGTGACGTTGCCCTTCTCTTTGCCAACACCTCCAATTGAGTTCCATTTTCTAACCCCATACCTCAGATCTCTAATGCAGAAATACTTATAACTTTCCATAATATGAATAACAGCAAAAAAAAACTTTTTATTGTAGTTCTCTACATACCCCCCAGAAACAACATAACCATATGGGAAGATATCCTAACCTGGATTTCTTCCAATATTAAAAATGAGACTATCATACTAGGCAATGTGAATATCAACTGACTAGAACTCAACTCCAACCACCCATCCTCAATTATTAATTTTTTCAACTTTACCCAGGTCATTGACTCCCCCACCAGGCTTAACAAAAGCAATGACAAGAGATCCATTTTAGACTGGATTCTGGTCACAGACCATAACAAAATATCCTCAACTGGAACACTCCCACACATCCTCAGTGACTATCTCCCAGTCTTTATAAACCATGTTTCCCACTCCAGTAAAAGCCAACATCAGTATAAACAAACAAGGAATTTAAACTCATTCAACCCTGTAACATTTAGCAATATCTTAAAAACAACAGACTGGAAATTACTGAAGACCCTCCCTCTTGATGAAGATGTTGATTACTTCAACATCACCTTCATGAATACTCTATATAGCATTGCACCTCTTTGTGTACAGAGAATTAAAAACAACCATGCCCCTTGGCTATTCAAACCTACTCGACTTCTTATTTAAGCCAGGGACAACATATGGAAGTCATGGCAAGCACATAGAAATACCCTGGAACTACTAAAATTCAAACAACTTTGTAACCAAGTTAAAAAGCTAGTCGACAAAGATAAAAAAGGAAACTATCTAAAACGTCAGTCCAACCACAAGCAGAACCCAAAAAAAGTTTGGAATTCTATTATCTCATTACTTAATTCAGGCAAAGAAACAGCCCCTGCCCTCACACAGACAAATCTCCTGAAGTAATTGCCTCCCTTTTTAATATATTCTTTATCAACTCCATAGCTGACATCACAGCAAAATTTTCTCAAGCAAATTACCCCACATACCACACACCTGCATCTACTAAACCCATCCCATTCCCCCTCCCCTACTTACACACAAAACACACAAAAGTCCAACACCCACCCCAATCTCAACTATAAAAAGACTAATAAAAGCTAAAACCTTGCTCTAACACCCATGATGGCATACCCTCAGAATTTCTAAAAAAGGCTACTGACAGTATTACTTACTCCATAAGTATACTTATCAATAGATCCATCCTTGAGTCCTATGTTCCCAAAACCTGGAAAAAGTCTTTTATTCTTCCTTTCCATAAAGGTGGTAATAATAAAGACATCACAAACTTCTGACCCATTGCTATTCTTTCACCAGTATCCAAAATCCTAGAAAAATGAATCCATATTCAACTGCTCTGCTATCTTCATGATAACCAAATACTTTCACCCGCACAAGACTTCAGGCCTGGCCATAGTACTACAACTGCCCTTCTCTACTTTATGAATACAGTTAACAGAACCTATGACACTGGCAAAATTGTCTCCACCATCTTCCTTGATCTATCCAAAACATTCAATACTATTTCTCACCCTTTACCTAACACCCAACTCTTTTAAGATTGGTCTTTCCCCTCCCTGCTCTGAACTGGTTTTCTATTCACTTAAAAGAAAGGCAACAAGCTGTCAGATGGCATAACTCCATCTCTTCTTTCCTCAACACACCTACCAAAGTTCCCCAAGGATCTATACTTGGACCACTCCTATATATCATATTCATAAACAATGTCCACTCATCTCTGCCTCAAGGATCTGTTATATAAGATACAGATGACTCTACTATTGTCTGCTGTGCCAACTCCATATCTGACTTACTACAAATAACTCAAAAGGCCTTCTCCTCCACTGAATCCTGGATGCACAATAACCACCTAGCCCTGAACCCTAATTAAACCAAAATCGTACTATTCACCACCCATACCAGAGTTCCACAAGGCTCTATACTTGGACCACTCCTATTTATCATATTTATAAACAATTTCCACTCATCTCTATCTCAAACATCTGTCATTCATTATGCAGATGACTTTACTATTGTCTGCTATGCCAACTCCATCTTTGATCTACTCCAACATAATCAAAACGTGTTATCCCCCATTGAATCCTGGATGCGCAATCACCTCCTAGCCCTGAACTCAAATATACTATTCACTCCTAAGAAACCAACCCCCTTGAATAAAACTGAGTTTACCATCTATTCTCATAGTAAGTCAATAATCAAAGTTGTTAACCACACAAAGCTCCTTGGAGCCCTTATTGATGAACACATGTAATTCGATCTACATATACAACACAATATCCACAAAACACATCTTAAACTTGGAATCCTCTATAGACATAATCACTTCCTAAGCCCAGCCACAAAAATAACCCTAGCCACCACTTACTTATTACTCTCTCTCTTCTACAGTGGCCCTCTACTTAGTATTCAAAGCTCTGCTAAATCCAAATTTGAGACTTGCTACAATAAAATCACCAAATTTACAACGAATTGTGAATACTCCACCCATCACTGGACTACTCAAGTCTCTGAAATGGCTAGAACTACCAAACTATCTCTCCTACTTGCAATTATCCACTTCTCACAAAATACACTTTAAACCCCTAGACTGTCCTGCCATGAGCTTTACACTCAGCTACTTCTACCCAAACAAGGCCTTTAACAGGGGATCAGAAGCAGGTTCACAAACCCAACATCCCACCTGGCCAACTTCTATACTCATTATCAATAGCCAAGAACTGGAATGCTGTGCTTCTGTTCTCTAGCTGGAAGTATGCCTGCACCAAGCCCCCCTAGAAGGCATATGCCACACTATACCTTACTAGCCTTATTTTCATTTCTGTGAGGTAATACTTCTGTAGATATAGTTTATAGAGACAGTACATGATACCGATCTTTACTCTACACTGATTGTTTCAGATTGTATAACTGTACATTTCTCTCTTTGTATTTACTTTATATTTTGTAAATAGTTATTTTGCATTCAGTTTTGTATTTCAAGCTGTTAATTTCTTGTCACATTCAATTTTGCATTTCAATTTGCTAATTTCTTGTAAAAAGGAGTTTTTCTCCCCCGGGCCTCCACTAAAAATGGTTCCTCTATGGCCAGTGGACTGTCCGGGTAAACAAAATGGAAATAAATGAAATACAGAAGGCAAATACAGCAAGTGCTGAGAGTGGTGAAGGCACTGGTGTAACTAAACAGATCTGGTGAAGGTAAGATGGAATGTAAGGTGACATGTAGGCCGCAAACTGTGCATTATAGTAGATTAGGGACTGGAAGTGAATTGGCTATGTTATTTAATAATACTGGGGCAATCAGGAGTATTCAAGAATTTATGAAAAAGGTGGATATGGTGATCTACTTTAAAGGTAAAGGCAAGAAGGAAGACCCAGCAGAGTATAGACTCATTTCTTTCTGCAATATGAATGTTAAACTCTTTTACTTGCATAATGATGGATATTTTTTTCAAAGATGAGAGCATTATCTAAGGGAGAGTTTGTGAAAGGCAGATCATCTACAGGGCACATGAGACTTTTATTACTTTTCATTTGGTGGGGAAAAAGAATATTTAGTAATAACGCTGGAGTAGTAGTAATAATATGTGCAAGTGATAGAGGAGTGTGTAGTACTGGTAGGGATCAAAGCAGTATATAACAAACACTAGATTAAAAGGAGGAGCATCTGATATATTTAATTCAGTAAAAGGTAAGAAAGAATGGTGTTCTCTTTCACCAGAGATATTCTTATTAGTGATAGAAAAATATTTTATTTGTTTTTATTTATCCTTTATTGATTGGGCTAGTCCCACTAGACTAGTGGCCAATTTTCAGTGGAGTCCTGAAAGTATTTATACTACTAGCATAAATGTGGCTAGGACAGCGAGGAACTTTGTCTACTCTTTGGAGGACTCATTGTGAGGTGATCACTAGGTGACACCAGAGGGCTAATACTGGAGATCACTGAATCTAAGATGGTGGCTGTGACTGTAAATGAACTGGAGAAGGAGAAAATAAAAAGTGCAATTCAGAAGGGAAAAGATGCTTTGGAGGTTAATATTGTGGCATCACCAGTGCCTGGATGTTTCTTATTTTTGCAAAAAATGAAGGATGAAGCAGAACCAGAAGAACTGGAGGTCATTCAGTGGAGTCTGGTAATGGAAACTATGTTTGGCAATAAGGAGATGACAGAGAGGCAAAACAATGCTGTAAATGATGGTGTGGATATAGATGGGTCATGTCCAGCCAATGGAGTAACTGGTTTTAAGAGTGTTCTCTATTTTGGGTTGCAGGGAGATGGAGTAGAGAGTGATAAATAAAGAGAGACTGGTAGCAGTGTTTATAGAATTAAAACTTATGTAGTAGGAGGTTCCAGTGAAAGACTGCAGAAAGAAAAGGATGTGCAGATACAGCGGAGATAGGCTGGAGTTGTTGAGAGCTGCAGGAAAATTCCTGTGGTGAGGGTGAAAATAAGGGATGAACATTAAATAAACAAGTACTGTGCATTAGACAATGTTTTTATGCCCTTAGTTTTCATATTGTCTGTATTAGAGCATCAATACATGTGGGAACTGAAGTGTTCTATGAAATAACTTTTGATACATTTGCATTAGCAGAAAAAATGTTAATGAATTTGAAAGGAAAAGAAGTATGTCTCATTGGAAGGACTATGTTCATCAAAATTTAAACGTACAGTTAAAAGAAAACTGTTACAATTGAGAACAACTGAAATAGAAGACAATTGATTAAAATGAAATTTTCTAAGCTTAGGTCAGAATGTGCATGATATTAAAAAGTTGTGGATGACAGAAAGATATGCACTGTGGGATGGTAAAATAAGTTGCAGCATGTGCCTGATATGATGATAATAACTGGGAACGAAGAGATTGTTAAGTACTGGGGCAGCCAAATCATACTTTTTTTTCCTGTGGAGATGAATCACATTTAATCAAGGACTGTACAAAAACAAGCTGTGAGCAGTGCAGGGAGTTTGGACATTCCAGAATCAAAATATAAACTATGTTGTTGCAAATGTGGAAGTGGGAATTTTTGGTTTGATTGCCGCTAATTAATGAAGAAGGGCAAACTTAGGAAAATAAAGGAGAATAAAGTTTTAGGCAAGAAAGGGTAGAAGAGAGTGACGGTAGAATGGGGTGGGAGGTGAAGAATTACAAGGTAAAAAATAGAAAAAGATGCACTATGAAGTGCCGAAACTGATAAATAAAAAATAAACACAGAGAGTGACGGTAGAATGGGGTGGGAGGTGAAGAATTACAAGGTAAAAAATAGAAAAAGATGCTCTATGAAGTGCCGAAACTGATAAATAAAAAATAAACACAGAAAGTGATGGTAGAATGGGGGTGGGAGGTGAAGAATTACAAGGTAAAAAATAGAAAAAGATGCACTATGAAGTGCCGAAACTGATAAATAAAAAGTAAACACAGAGAATGACGGTAGAATGGGGTGGGAGGTGAAGAATGACAAGGTAAAAAATAGAAAAAGATGCTCTATGAAGTGCCGAAACTGATAAATAAAAAATAAACACAGAAAGTGACGGTAGATTGGGAGTGGGAGGTGAAGAATTACAAGGTAAAAAATAGAAAAAGATGCACTATGAAGTGCCGAAACTGATAAATATAAAGTAAACACAGAGAGTGACGGTAGAATGGGGTGGGAGGTGAAGAATTACAAGGTAAAAAAATAGAAAAAGATGCACTATGAAGTGCCGAAACTGATAAATAAAAAATAAAAAATAAACACAGAGAGTGACGGTAGAATGGGGTGGGAGGTAAAGAATTACAAGGTAAAAAATAGAAAAAGATGCACTATGAAGTGCCGAAACTAATAAATAAAAAATAAAGACAGAGAGTCACGGTAGAATGGGGTGGGAGGTGAAGAATTACAAGGTAAAAAATAGACAAGTGCCGAAACTGATAAATAAAAAATAAACACAGAGAGTGACGGTAGAATGGGGTGGGAGGTGAAGAATTACAAGAGAAAAAATAGAAAAAGATGCACTATGAAGTGCCAAAACTGATAAATAAAAAGTAAACACAGAGAATGACAGTAGAATGGGGTGGGAGGTGAAGAATTACAAGGTAAAAAATAGAAAAAGATGTGCTATGAAGTGCCGAAACTGATAAATAAAAAATAAACACAGAGAGTGACGGTAGAATGGGGTGGGAGGTGAAGAATTACAAGGTAAAAAATAGAAAAAGATGCACTATGAAGTGCCGAAACTGATAAATAAAAAGTAAACACAGAGAATGAAGGTAGAATGGGGTGGGAGGTGAAGAATTACAAGGTAAAAAATAGAAAAAGATGTGCTATGAAGTGCCGAAACTGATAAATAAAAAATAAACACAGAGAGTGACGGTAGAATGGGGGTGGGAGGTGAAGAATTACAAGTTAAAAAATAGAAAAAGATGCACTATGAAGTGCTGAAACTGATAAATAAAAAGTAAACACAGAGAGTGACGGTAGAATGGGGTGGGAATTGAAGAATTACAAGGTAAAAAATAGAAAAAGATGCACTATGAAGTGCCGAAACTGATAAATAAAAAGTAAACACAGAGAGTGATGGTAGAATGGGGTGGGAGGTGAAGAATTACAAGGTAAAAAAATAGAAAAAGATGCACTATGAAGTGCCGAAACTGATAAATAAAAAATAAACCGAGAGAGTGACGGTAGAATGGGGTGGGAGATGAAGAATTACAAGGTAAAAAATAGAAAAAGATGCACTATGAAGTGTCGAAACTAATAAATAAAAAATAAACACAGAGAGTGACGGTAGAATGGGGTGGGAGGTGAAGAATTACAAAGAAAAAAATAGAAAAAGATGCACTATGAAGTGCCAAAACTAATAAATAAAAAATAAACACAGAGAGTGACGGTAGAATGGGATGGGAGATGAAGAATTACAAGGTAAAAAATAGAAAAATATACACTATGAAGTGCCGAAACTGATAAATAAAAAATAAACACAGAGAGTGACGGTAGAATGGGGTAGGAGGTGAGGAATTACAAGGGAAAAAATAGAAAAAGATGCACTATGAAGTGCAAAAACTGATAAATAAAAAGTAAACACAGAGAATGACGGTAGAATGGAGTGGTAGGTGAAGAATTACAAGGTAAAAAATAGAAAAAGATGCGCTATGAAGTGCCGAAACTGATAAATAAAAAATAAACACAGAGAGTAACCATAGAATGGGGGTGGGAGGTGAAGAATTACAAGGTAAAAAATAGAAAAAGATGCACTATGAAGTGCCGAAACTGATAAATAAAAAATAAACACAGAGAGTGACAGTAGAATGGGGGGGGGGTGAAGAATTACAAGGTAAAAAATAGAAAAAGATGCGCTATGAAGTGCCGAAACTGATAAATAAAAAATAAACACAGAGAGTGACGGTAGAATGGGGATGGGAGGTGAAGAATTACAAGGTAAAAAATGGAAAAAGATGCACTATGAAGTGCCGAAACTGATAAATAAAAAGTAAACACAGAGAGTGACAGTAGAATGGGGTGGGAATTGAAGAATTACAAGGTAAAAAATAGAAAAAGATGCACAATGAAGTGCCGAAACTGATAAATAAAAAGTAAACACAGAGAGTGACGGTAGAAAGGGGTGGGAGGTGAAGAATTACAAGGTAAAAAATAGAAAAAGATGCACTATGAAGTGCCGAAACTGATAAATAAAAAATAAACACAGAGAGTGACGGTAGAATGGGGGTGGGAGGTGAAGAATTACAAGGTAAAAAATAGAAAAAGATGCACTATGAAGTGCCGAAACTGATAAATAAAAAGTAAACACAGAGAGTGACGGTAGAATGGGGGTGGGAGGTGAAGAATTACAAGGTAAAAAAACAGAAAAAGATGCACTATGAAGTGCCGAAACTGATAAATAAAAAATAAACACAGAGAGTGACGGTAGAATGGGGTGGGAGGTAAAGAATTACAAGGTAAAAAATAGAGAAAGATGCACTATGAAGTGCCGAAACTGATAAATAAAAAGTAAACACAGAGAATGATGGTAGAATGGGGATGGGAGGTGAAGAATTACAAGGAAAAAATAGAAAAAGATGCACTATGAAGTGCCGAAACTGATAAATAAAAAGTAAACACAGAGAATGACGGTAGAATGGGGTAGGAGGTGAAGAATTACAAGGTAAGAAATAGAAAAATATGCACTATGAAGTGCCGAAACTGATAAATAAAAAGTAAACACTGAGAATGATGGTAGAATGGGGGTGGGAGGTAAAGAATTACAAGGTAAAAAATAGAAAAAGATGCACTATGAAGTGCCGAAACTGATAAATAAAAAATAAATTAACCAAAAAAACACCAGCAAGAGGTGGAAACAGCCAAATTCAAATGATTTATTAATCACATAGGGTAAAAAAACCCCTGCCAAACAAGTATTCAAACCGGTTTCGGCAAACACAAAGCCTTCTTCAGTGGATATCAAACAATGAGAGCAAATAAATCCAAGATATATATATACATTAGTGAGAACCAATGAAAACAGGCAAGATCTAATTCAAAATTGGTCATTAAGACCAGGTGCATATAAGGCTCCAAGTTTTACAATCCACTTTCTTTCCTTAAAGTTGAGTATTTCATGCCATTTATATTTGTCTCTGCATGTACCTTTAATACAGTCAATAATGACAAAATTAAAAATAGCTGATGTGTGTTTTAAACAATGTCTATGTAAAGCATTATTATGGCGTTTATTCTTAATATCACTTAAATGTTCCCCAATTCTTAAACGAAAGGCCCTAGAAGTTTGGCCCACATAAAAAGCAGAACAGCTACAAGTCACCAAATAGATGACCCATTCCGTGCTGCAGTTAGCCCAAAACTTGATATCAAAAATCTCAGAAGTGTTTTTACTACTAAGTTCACGGGTGTTCAAAACCCGTGCACAATATGAACAGTGACCACAGGGAATACATCCCAGAACTGGTCCTCCTGTAAGAGATAACTGAGTATAGCCAATCGGTTCAGAAAAAGTTTTCTTATAGTGACTTAGCATAGATCCTACCGTACGTCCCCTTCTGAATGAAAAGGAACATCTATCTCCAAGAAAAGACCTGAGTTTCTCGTCTGCCATCAAAATATTCCAATGTCTATTTACAATATTCATGAAACCCCTAGAATTGCGTCCATAAGTAGTAACTAGCCGTATAGGCTGTTGGATAGCATCCTGATGTTTATCTTTGTAACATAGTAAATCCTGTCGATTGAAATTATAAGCCCAATTTTTGGCTATGTGAACGGTACCTGGACGGTAACCTCTCTCAATAAATCTACGGGTAAGGTCATCTCTAATAGTTACATAGGACTGTTGGCTAGAACAAATTCTTCTGGCTCTCAAAAATTGAGATTTAGGTATATTCTGGATGATATGTTGTGGGTGGAAGCTGGAAGCATGTAATAAAGAGTTATATTGAGGGAATTTTCTAAATAAAGTAGTGGACAAAGTATTATCCTCATTCCTGTTCACCTCCACGTCCAGGAATAAAATCCTAGATCTATGGAAGGTCATTTTAAATTCTATTCCCCATATATTATCATTAAGATAATCAAGAAACTCTTTAAGATAACTCTCATCAGCCTTCCACACCAACCAACAATCATCCAGATAACGACGCCAGATGTCCATCTCACACATGTAAATGTTATGGCTGGAATCATAAATCATGATCTCCTCTATATATGCCATGAAAAGATCGGCATAGATGGGTGCAAAAGATGCACCCATCGCTGTTCCTTTAGATTGCCAAAAACATTGATTTTTATAATAAAAAACATTACTGGTCAACACATACTCTGTCAAACATACCAAAAAGGTATTAAATCCAGGTAGATAAAGACCAGATCTGGATAGCCAATAGTCCAGAGCCTGTAGGCCTGCCCAATGTGGTATATTAGTATAGAGAGAGGTAATGTCCAGAGTACATAATAACCAATGTGGTTCAAGTTGTGTATCATTAATTATGTCCAGAAACTGAGTGGTGTCTTGGATCCTAGCTCTAATAAATCAGAGCAGTGGTTTCAAATAATAGGTGAGATATTCAGACAATGGTTCCATAAGGGACCCATGTCCAGACACAATCGGTCGACCTGGGGGATTGGTGTCATGTTTATGTATCTTAGGCAACAAATAAAAATATTGTTGCCTGGGGCATGAAACCATCAATTGATTTTTAATGGCCTGTGTGATAATACCCTCTTCTACAGCTTGAGTCAAAAATTGACCAATTTTTAATTGGAAATGAGAAGATGGGTCTAAAGGCATATACATATAATACTGTCTATCCCCCAGTTGTCTCATAGCCTCCTTATCATAAGATGCCTTATCTTGAACCACCACCGCCCCACCTTTATCAGCTTGAGTGATAACCAAGTTCTTTTCATTCATCAACTGATCCAGACACTGTACCTCATCCTTGGACAAATTATTGTAAGATACTGGAAAATCCCTCAGATAACAATGTATATCCTTTAATACATTCTTTTGAAAAACATCTACCATATGTGTCATGGGTGGATTAAAGGTAGATTTTTTAAACCTAAATTCCTGAGGTGCACCACATTTGTCCTCATCGTAAAACAATTTCAAATTTAACAATCGACAAAAATTAGCCACATCCTGAGCTAACAAATATTCAGAAACAAAAAAAACGGGAACAAAGTTTAACCCTTTATTAAGCAACATAATCTGTGTATTTGTTAGCTCAACTGAAGAAATGTTATAAACATTGGAATTATTGATCAGTGTTCTATCATCATTTTCAGAAGGGATTCCAAACCCTGTTTGGGTTTGTCTCTTTTGATGTTTCCGCCCCCCTTGTCTGTATCTAAAACCAGAGGGTTGGGAAAATTTTTCCTTTTGGCATTAGGTGAAACATCAGTATGACTAACCTCATGTTCCCCTTCCGTATTCGAGGAAGTATCCTCCCCAGAAGTCAAACTAGAAGAGTCTAAACCCTTCTTAAGTATGGATTTTGGTCTTTTCCTTTTGGTTTTAGGAGTCAAAAACTTCTTATAGCTATAGTTGGTGTCACTAGGTAGTCTAAAGGAAACATTTTTGGATGTATCAAAAGGTTTTCCTCTATCGTAATCACCCACATCTCTAAAGAATTTTTTAAGCTTTCTTTCCTTTAGATTCTGTTCCAACTTGGATAAATCCGTAGTAAGTTTTTTAACCTGTGACGAAAAAGACTCTGAAAATGATGATAGCACACTGATCAATAATTCCAATGTTTATAACATTTCTTCAGTTGAGCTAACAAATACACAGATTATGTTGCTTAATAAAGGGTTAAACTTTGTTCCCGGTTTTTTTGTTTCTGAATATTTGTTAGCTCAGGATGTGGCTAATTTTTGTCGATTGTTAAATTTGAAATTGTTTTACGATGAGGACAAATGTGGTGCACCTCAGGAATTTAGGTTTAAAAAATCTACCTTTAATCCACCCATGACACATATGGTAGATGTTTTTCAAAAGAATGTATTAAAGGATATACATTGTTATCTGAGGGAAAATTTTTGGTTTGATTGCCGCTAATTAATGAAGAAGGGCAAACTTAGGAAAATAAAGGAGAATAAAGTTTTAGGCAAGAAAGGGTAGAAGAGAGTGACGGTAGAATGGGGTGGGAGGTGAAGAATTACAAGGTAAAAAAAAGAAAAAGATGCACTATGAAGTGCCGAAACTGATAAATAAAAAATAAACATAGAGAGTGACGGTAGAATGGGGTGGGAGGTGAAGAATTACAAGGTAAAAAATAGAAAAAGATGCACTATGAAGTGCCAAAACTGATAAATAAAAAGTAAACACAGAGAATGACGGTAGAATGGGGTGGGAGGTGAAGAATGACAAGGTAAAAAATAGAAAAAGATGCTCTATGAAGTGCCGAAACTGATAAATAAAAAATAAACACTGAGAGTGACGGTAGAATGGGGTGGGAGGTGAAGAATTACAAGGTAATAAAATAGAAAAAGATGCACTATGAAGTGCCGAAACTGATAAATAAAAAATAAACACCGAGAGTGACGGTAGAATGGGGTGGGAGGTGAAGAATTACAAGGTAAAAAATAGAAAAAGATGCACTATGAAGTGCCGAAACTAATAAATAAAACATAAACACAGAGAGTGACGGTAGAATGGGGTGGGAGGTAAAGAATTACAAGGTAAAAAATAGAAAAAGATGCACTATGAAGTGCCGAAACTAATAAATAAAAAATAAACACAGAGAGTGACGGTAGAATGGGGTGGGAGGTGAAGAATTACAAGGTAAAAAATAGAAAAAATACACAAGTGCCGAAACTGATAAATAAAAAATAAACACAGAGAGTGACGGTAGAATGGGGTGGGAGGTGAAGAATTACAAGGTAAAAAATAGAAAAAAATACACTATGAAATGCCGAAACTGATAAATAAAAAATAAACACAGAGAGTGACGGTAGAATGGGGCGGGAGGTGAAGAATTACAAGGGAAAAAATAGAAAAAGATGCACTATGAAGTGCCAAAACTGATAAATAAAAAGTAAACACAGAGAATGACGGTAGAATGGGGTGGTAGGTGAAGAATTACAAGGTAAAAAAATAGAAAAAGATGCGCTATGAAGTGCCGAAACTGATAAATAAAAAATAAACACAGAGAGTGACCATAGAATGGGGGTGGGAGGTGAAGAATTACAAGGTAAAAAATAGAAAAAGATGCACTATGAAGTGCCGAAACTGATAAATAAAAAAATAAACACAGAGAGTGACGGTAGAATGGGGGGGGTGAAGAATTACAAGGTAAAAAATAGAAAAAGATGCGCTATGAAGTGCCGAAACTGATAAATAAAAAGCAAACACAGAGAGTGACGGTAGAATGGGGATGGGAGGTGAAGAATTACAAGGTAAAAAATAGAAAAAGAACCACTATGAAGTGCAGAAACTGATAAATAAAAAGTAAACACAGAGAGTGACGGTAGAATGGGGTGGGAATTGAAGAATTACAAGGTAAAAAATAGAAAAAGATGCACTATGAAGTGCCAAAACTGATAAATAAAAAGTAAACACAGAGAGTGACGGTAGAATGGGGTGGGAGGTGAAGAAAAACAAGGTAAAAAATAGAAAAAGATGCACTATGAAGTGCTGAAACTGATAAATAAAAAGTAAACACAGAGAGTGACGGTAGAATGGGGTGGGAATTGAAGAATTACAAGGTAAAAAATAGAAAAAGATGCACTATGAAGTGCCGAAACTGATAAATAAAAAATAAACACAGAGAGTGATGGTAGAATGGGGGTGGGAGGTGAAGAATTACAAGGTAAAAAATAGAAAAAGATGCACTATGAAGTGCCGAAACTGATAAATAAAAAGTAAACACAGAGAGTGACGGTAGAATGGGGTGGGAGGTGAAGAAGAACAAGGTAAAAAATAGAAAAAGATGCACTATGAAGTGCCAAAACTGATAAATAAAAAGTAAACACAGAGAGTGACGGTAGAATGGGGGTGGGAGGTGAAGAATTACAAGGTAAAAAATAGAAAAAGATGCACTATGAAGTGCCGAAACTGATAAATAAAAAATAAACACAGAGAGTGACGGTAGAATGGGGTGGGAGATAAAGAATTACAAGGTAAAAAATAGAGAAAGATGCACTATGAAGTGCCGAAACTGATAAATAAAAAGTAAACACAGAGAATGACGGTAGAATGGGGGTGGGAGGTGAAGAATTACAAGGAAAAAATAGAAAAAGATGCACTATGAAGTGCCGAAACTGATAAATAAAAAGTAAACACAGAGAATGACGGTAGAATGGGGTAGGAGGTGAAGAATTACAAGGTAAGAAATAGAAAAAGATGCACTTTGAAGTGCCGAAACTGATAAATAAAAAATAAACACAGAGATGGAAAGCAGGTTTGAGGTATTAGAGACAGAGGAAGAAGCAGGAGATATGCATTGTGAGTCAGGAAACAAAGTGGAAGGTTCTAGTGTGGATGGGTGAAAAGGAGGCTGAAAGATGAAAACATGCAAAAAAGTGGAAAAGGTTATTAAAAGTATAGCATAACTGAATGTGATGTGCATGAAAAGTGATGTTAGAAGAATTATGCTGTTGGAATGGTATGAATAATAGGTGCTGAGATAATCTGTTGGTTTGATATAGAGATTAAAGGAAAATAATAGAATATGAAATGATGTAGAAAAGAAAAATTGTTTGGATTATAGCAAGTGATACATGATCAGATAATATAGTATTATTAAAAAATGATAATAAAATATTAGATATAATGCTGGTGGTGGGGGGATACTTTTAGTGTGTGATATAAAAAAAAGCAGAAGTGTTCAGAATAATAGCAGTATATGCATATCCAAATGTAAACGAAAGAATATAAGTGCCTGAGGAATGTCTGTTAATATATATATATATATATATATATATATATATATATATATATATATATATATATATATATATATATGTATGTATATATATGGGTCTACCTGAGATGGTCGACAGGCCATATGATCAAAACTCATTTGGTCGACAGTTCATTTGGTCGACAGGCAGATTTGCCCCCCTCCTCAATATTGTGCGACCCTGGAGTTGATATATATACATATATATATATATATATATATATATATATATATATATATATATATATAGTTAGGGGGGGTGGCGGGCACAGCCCCCCATATTGGGGGGTGTGGGGGGGAAGACCCCCACATAACATGCTTGTCGACCAAATGAACTGTCGACCAAATGAGTTTCGATCATATGGCCTGTCGACCATCTCAGGTAGATCCATATAGATATATATGTATATATATATATATATATATATATATATATATATATATATATATATATATATATATATATATATATTAGGAACTATGTCTATTATGGTGGTGGGAGACTTTAATTGTAATTTAAGAAAGGAGAAAGGGAACTAGCACAAGATGTAAATAATGATAGGCTAAGAATAGGTAAAGGGCGAGAATACACCTATAATAGGGATTACTTAAAATAGAGATCAGTTATATATTGCTTACAGGTGATATGAAAGAAATAAAAGATAGAATTAGAGAAGCAAATTTTTCAGTTTATAGGACCTAATGGACTATAATAGGAGATAATAAACATATAATAATCAAGGAAAAAAAGTTGAAAAAACTGACAAGAAAAATTGCAGGAATGGAATTTCTTAAAAAAGAAAGAGGACACTTCTAGGAAGATCATAAGGTGAAGAAGCCATTTTGGCCATCAGACAAAGAAATGGATTGCGTATAAAGAAATGTTTTAAAAATATACTTAGAATTAGAGATAGAGTAACGGAAGAAGGAAAAATGACATATAAAATACATTTCTGAAAGAATATTAGAGAAAGGGACAAGGGGAAGTATTTAAGAAAAAGAAAAACACAAATATAATAAAAATGGCAAGAATATTATTTATACAAACATATTACTTAAAAAGGAGAAAAGATAAACAAATCTGTATTTTTAGGTAAGGAATTGAGATGAGAGAAAAATGAATGTACTGAAGGATGGAAGGGGACAGATGAAATAAAAATGAGAGAAAATTATGGATATAGTTGAAAATTATTTTCAGAATATGCATGAGAAAAAGAATACAAAGGGCTGTATGGAGACTAAAGAAGATGAAAAGGAAGCAATGGAAGAAATAAAAAATGTGAGAAGAGTTAGAGGACACTATACTGGACAGAAAAGAAGAATCCACACAAGTTTCAGATGGATTAGAGTAGAAGTGTCAGATAATGGAAATTATGTATTTCTGGAAATATTGAATGAATGGCTGGACAAGGGCAAAAAAGAAGAGGGATTCGTAAGGGGGTATACAATTTATGATTTATATGGAAAAATGAGGAAAGGGAGGAAATAAAGATGGGAGAGTAATTCTGTTGGGAAGTACTGACAAGAAAATATTTATGAAGATTATTCAGAAAAGAATGATGGATGTCGTGAAAGAAGAACTGGATAAAGGGGTGTAGAGGGTTAAATGAAATAAACTTAAGTGAAATGTTACTGATGGTTAAAGAAGTGTTTCAGTGTATAGATGAGGGGAAGGAGAAGTAACAGCATGTGATTTGGCCAAGGCGTTTCATAGTACTGAGCTTGGTGAAATGATGAACGTTTTGAAATAAGTAAGGAGAGTAAGGAGAATCTATGAACATTCTTCTGTCAGTGATAGCGAATGGATGGGTAAGAGTAAATACGACAGAGACAAGAGGTAAAGTATGGCTGTCAATTGAGCATGTGATAGTAATGAATACAGTTATACAATACGTATAAAAAGGTTGTGGGATGGTAGATGGGAAGTTAATGACGAGATAAAATCACATAGATCAAGGACAGGGAATGGTAGCTGGGAAGTTACAGAAGGGATAACATTGTCACTAATTTTAACCTGTGCAGATTATTTGTTTTTAGTAGCCAAGAACAAACATTGGATAAAAGAGATATATTTTGGAACAGAACAATTTCTGGGTACAGTAATTAAATAAGTCAAAAAAGTAAAGGGTTCGGAGATTTAGTAAGAATAGTGGGAATTTATTTTATCAAAAGTGAGATTGATGTTCTAGGGGTTAAGGATAGAAGGGGGCAAATAGTAATAGCCCATTGAAGATAGGTTCTGAAAAATACAAAAGTTGACTGCTTGGTGGAGAGTGTTTCAGTATCCCTTAGCTGTCTCTTAAAAAATGGGTATATATGTTAAATACAAATATTTTATGAAAACTAGCATATGTGGGTATTGTGTATATGTTTTCAAGTTCCATGAAAGTGAATTATTGGGTATTTTTTTTGTGGGGAACTACACTGAATCCAATCAAAAGAGGGACAGTTTTAATGTAAAAGAAAAAGGGAAGCCTTGAATTGATGATTCTTGGTGTTTCTTAGCATTAATAAATTTGTTTTGGGCATCAAAAAGTCTGTAAATAACAACACTAGGAAACTGGTTATTTGAAAAATGTAAATGAGAATGTATGTGCATGGATGGCAGTGAGAAAAGGATTGGAAGACAAGGAATATGAATGTAAGGAAAAGACTTGGAAATCTGATAGAAATTAAGAGGGAATGGAAAGGAATGAATGGACTAAAAATAATGAAAGCTATTAATTTATTGATCATTGAAAAAAATGGGGTGTGATTACAAGAAAGCAATAAAGAAAAGGCAGGGAGGACTTAAATCCTTTTTTGAAGCTAGTAATTTGTGTCATTTCTCACTGGATAAACTGCCAGTGAAAAGTAACATGAAATATAGAATGATAGAAGAAAGAATGTATATTATACAATGACCCCCCATTAATATTCCAAAACGTGCATGCTGATCATGCTGATTGGCCAGTGTGCCCGTTGTAAATCCCACAATATACTAACAGAAAGAGGTCCGGTCGGCCAAACTTTTTTCCGTTGGTACAAAGTCCTCAAAAATTTTTTTTAAACAAATAAAAAAAAAAAAAAAAAAAAGAAAAAAAGAAAAAAAATGGAGCAATGGAGACTTTCTTTTCTCTGTTGCTTCTGTTTCAAAGCATTGATGTACTGGGTGTGCATGGGATGCAAGTCCCATATGCATGCTGAGTACATCAACACAAGGAAGCAGTACCACAACCAGCAGAAGAACAGTAAAGTGCTGTTGTATAAAGACATTATTTAAGAAAAGTAAGTATTTATTTTTCTTAAATAGTGTCATCGTATAATAGCAATAACCGACTTCATGGTTGTGATATATTGAAATGTACCCACGGCTGGCTTTATTTAATCGCACGGGCTTCGCCCTCATGATTAAACCACACCAACCATGGGTAAATCTTCAATATACCATACCACATCGCTGGTTATTGCTTTAATAACTGTAATATTGTAGAAGCATTGCAACACTGGTTTTTGGATTGTAAGAAAAAAATGAAGGGTTTATAACTGGAAAACATTTAAAATATTGATATAGACATGGTGCTGTATGGGAAATATTAGATTGGAAGTGGAAAAGAAAATGAAAGATGGGATAAAATGTTATTCATTGCTGTTTGGTGTTTATAGAAAAGTTGTGAAGAATTGCTGTATAACAAAAGAAAATATGATGAAGTAATATGTAATATCCAAAAATGATCATTGTGGAAAGGCTTGGGGTGAAATATATTCAGAAAAAAGTGTTTTAATAAGATATATAAATGTGATATAAGGTATAAATATAATGAATTTGTAAATAATGAAAGCAATATGGAAAAAGTTAATATAATAAAGCAACCCTTGATCTTTTCAGTAAATCCTTTTAGGTCTTTTACAGCCACCTGAGGTACCCACCGACTTAGGCATTGCTTGTCTTGGTTTAATATCTCATTGATGGACTGAGGATCATGGAAGAAAAGGGGTGCAGATAATATCTTAATATATTAATATGTTTGCAGTAAGAGTAAAGGGTAGCTCTACAAGAGGATAGTGAGACCAGCTATGTTATATGGGTTGGAGACGGTGGCATTGACAAAAAGGCAGGAGATTGAGCTGGATGTGGCAGAGTTAAAGATGTTAAGAATTGCACTGTGTGTGACAAGGATGGACAGGATTAGGAATAAGTATATTAGAGGGTCAGCCCAGGTTGGAAGGTTTGGAGACAAAGCCAGAGAGGCAAGATTACGTTGGTTTGGGCATGTGTTGAGGAGGGATGCTGGGTTTATTGGGAAAAAGATGCTAAGGATGAAGCTACCAGGTAACAGGAAAAGAGGAAGGCCTGAGATAAGGTTTATGGATGTGGTGAGAGAGGATATGCAGGTGGTTGGTGTGACAGAGCAAGATTCAGAGAACAGGAAGAAATGGAAACAGGTGATCTGCTGTGGCGACCCCTAACGGGAGCAGCTGAAAGAAGATGATGATATTAATATGTTTGCTGATGATGGAATAATGTATTGAAGGATACAGAGTAGATGTTACAAATAGTACTAAATATATTTCAAAAGTTTTCAAAAGTTTGGAGAAGAAATAGGAT
>NC_056750.1:834448527-834506027 GCF_019279795.1 Protopterus annectens | reverse complement strand
TGACCATTCATTCTACTGCTTAACAGTTATAAATCCTTTCCTTAGGAAACTCCTTACTGTTACTTTGAAACATTTTAAAATCTTTGACAATTAATATACTTCATACTTTTGTGTATAACATGAACTTACAAGATCTAAGTAACACACATATTTCTAGCTGAGAAACATATAGTCAGAATGGACCTCTATTAAACTCAGGATAGCTAGCTGGCCCTAGAAGGCAATGTTGGGAGAAGAAAACATTTGCATTTTCCTATACTGACAACAGTGCAGGTAAATTCTTGCCACCTGTTCTTTATGTCTCACCAGGCACTCATGTCCATGCACTTATTCATGTCATTCTGTACATTTGAATGCAGCAGACTTATATTTAAAATACGTAAAACTTGTATGGATTTTTAAGGTAATTCTACCTATATGGAAAATATCATGTAAAATGCATTAGAATTTCTTCTTCTCCATCATGATTTTAAATTTCCTTCACCTCTTCCTGGTGCTTTGAAGGTTCTTTGGTTCTGCATATCTTCATCTGATAACATATCTTGGCATGGTCAGTCCCTTCAGCATAGGTAGCACTGACACAACTAATGACAACCTCTTATCACTTGCTTCCAACACTGTTAGCTAAAGTGTTTACATTTTTCATAACTGTGTTCAGACAAGTCTTTTTATTATCATAAAATAAATCATATAATAGTGTATATGCTATAATTTTGTTAGGATTTTTTTCTGATTGGGTAAGACCTACTTAGAACAGAAATGGAGAATATAAACAGAAGTTGCTTCAGGTTCAGTTTTGTAAATTTTTGCTAATTACTATTTGAATATAATTTTTTATAAGGCTAAACACAGAAACTTTAGTGAGCTTCATACACCGATTCAGTTTACTGACTAAAAGGGAAACAGTACTAGGCAATACTCTTGACTGCTACTGTTTTGTCTTTGATTATTTTTGCTTTTCACCACTGAAATATTTTATCAATTCCACCAACTTCACTTTCTTGTGCCTGCTTATAATTTGTGAAAGATTTATGGAGACTGAGAGCCTATATGATTTCAAATTGCCAAAACAGTTCACACCGCTTCATGTGGATTTTTTCTTGTATGTATGAGACGTTGCAGAGCTGGGACAGTGCGCTCCGAAAACTTTGTGTAGATCATTGTATTTAATATATTATCAACCAGCTATTTAAGACAACACTGCAGGGAGAATTATCAGGCATGACCCGAAGGGCAAAACTATGTTGTGAAATAAAATGGAGAAATAAACATTAAAAACATTTTACAAAAATAAAATAAAATAATACAGCAAACAGATAGTACAAATGTATTGCATAATCCTCAAGTGATATCCCTGAAGTGGTTACATATCTGAATAATAATGATTTTATCTGAATAATAATTTAAGTAGGATCACAGTTTTGGCTACAAAAAGGAGTACCTTGATGGTAATTATGTACTTACTACTTTCTATCAATGTTAACTATCAATGCTAACTAAAGCAAAATAATTTCAAAGGGTGTAAAATACTAATAAACTAAAGAGAAAACACACACTTAGTCTCAGTCAGAACATGTTATTAGCTAATTATTTGAGTGCTATCATTCCAAATCACTACAAAACCTTTATCAGAATGAAGAGATGTTACTTCTGGCAAGTTAAATAGCCATATAATGAATTATTCATTAGTGAATAATAATAATACAGGAAAAATGGTCAAAATACTGAAAGTAAATTAAAAACCATAATAATATAAAAGCAAACCATAAACTCATAAATATGCTGAGCAACAACCAGTCATGTCAGTTTTTTTTATTCCCATTTCTAAAAATAAGGTGCACATTGTAGATTAGACATGTGACTTAACAACAAAGGCTATGAGAAAAATCTGACCAAGAAAAGTCTTGAGTATTTAAAGATAGATAAAATAAACACTTAATTCTTGCTGTTTTGGTATATACAGGGTACATAAATCCTTGGATGATCCTCTATTAAGACCAATTGTGGCATCTGGAGGATCCTGTTCATTGGCTTGTTCACTAATGAATATTCATTACATGACTATTTAACTGGCAGGAAGTAACACCACTTTATTGTGATGAAGTTCTGTAGTGATTTAAAGGAAATCAATCGATAAAGCATAATGACCAGGAACAAGTGTGTTTTTTTGTTTTTAGTTTAGCAATGTTAACTGAAAGAAAGAAGGTGAAAGAAGAGCTGAGAGACCAAGTATGTTGGAAATGTGATTATATGGAGGAGTTTGGAGGTGATGGCTAAAATTCTGCTGTTTGCAGGGCAGCAATGTGTGTCAACAATTAGAAATGGTGATAGCTAGCTATCTGATAACGCAGAATTTGTGAATGTAATAATTTGCCACCTGTTAAGTTAATTGATTCAGTACATAGGTTCATAGGCAGATACCAGGCTATCTGTCCTAAGGCATTTATAAGCCTAGCTGGAATGTGTTGGCTTTCGCCGCCCCCTTAGATTAGTTCCCTGTGCCTCTGTACAGAACCTTTTAATCACAGACCAGGCTACATGAACGAGCTTAAGTGGAAAGTTGTGACTCAACTAGCATGTTTTTAGAAGTATAAGAAAACTGGAGTACCAGCTAGAAAATGCACATAAATGTAGAGATACACACCACATAGACAGCTGCAAGAATTCAAGCTGAACTCTGTAACCATCAGAAAGAAATATTATCCATTAAGTTTCTACACAGAGATGTTGTTCATGTTGACAAAAAATAATGAACTTGTGAACAATATTAAGGATTGTGAAAAGTCACATTTCATGGAAAAAAATGAAACCTCCCTTTCTCAGAGTAATGCTAAATCTGGGAAAGAGTAGCTGTTTTGAAGTTGAAAGTACTAATTTAAGACAAAGTTTGCCTTGCAGATGGTTACTGTGCAGTGAAAATGAGTAAGGTTGAAGTGTATCTAGATTTTTTTTAATGTACATGTTTCATAACTTAGGGTTACATAGCTCTATTAGGGAAGAATCAGCTACAGTCTTGACTGCATCAAGAGCTGGTTTTGTTTCATCATAATTGATTTTGAGCAGATTTTTATAGAAAGCAGTCATTAGCAGAGATAAGGATAGTTGTCAAAAAAGTAGCAGTGAAAGATGAGCAGTACTCAGACCGCAACAAATGTATCCTGGCTATATCTGTTAACAGTGTGTCCCATTCTGGGTGGTCAGATTTTAGTAATCTGGTAAGAACGGAAGAAAAATGGATCTTAAACTGATATATGTGTACTCGTTTAGGACATAAATAAAACTCAGAAAGATGTTACCCAAGTAAATGTCAAGCCAGGACAAGGCTAATCATTGTAGCCCATTCTTGGGTGGTTCAGCAAGTAACAGTAGATATAACGTTGAATGGAAGCCCTGTTTATAGCTAGGCCTTACACCAAATTACATCACTTATACTGAGACAAGGCTAAGATCAGCTGTTTTGGAACCTGGTCCCCACAGTAAGCTTGTTTATAGCTAGGCCTTACACCAAAGTAAATCACTTACATTGAGAAATGGACTTTCAGAATCAGGGCAGATTTATAGTGAGAGTGACTCTTTTGGAATCTGGCCCTCAGTGTGGTTGACTGCTTACACTGAGAGCAGGCTGAGAGCAGGTGTTTTGGAATCTGGTCCCCATACTAAGCCTGTTTGTAGACAGGACTTACACTTAAGTTAGTCACTAATATTTAAAGCAGAACTTTCAGAATCAGGGCAGACTTACACTGAGAACAATTCTTTTGGAATCTAGCCCATAGGGCAAGATCAGTGAATGAGGTCTGAGCCAGATTTCCTCTTAATCATAATATAGTACATGAATATCATTTGGAAGAAAACTGCAAGCATTTCTATTGCCAGGGATGCTGAATATTGAAGACAGGCTCTCACAGAAAACATGGCGATTGGTTTTGTTTGGCAATTCTGAATGAGACATGCAACATTGTGCTGCTGTTTTTTTAACGGCCTACTTATTAACCAATATATTTAATATTTAATAAAGTGATAACTATGAAGTTAATTATATCATATGGAAGAAAGATACAGTTATGTCCATGGATAATATTTCTTAAGTCAGTTTGCTATAGTACGCAATCCCACATTGGTCTTGTAATTATTAACAAATCATTCCACATAACAGACAAATAAAAAAATTCAGTTTTAAAACTAAATTGAATCGAATTCTAATAACCATAAAATAACTAAATGCAATAAACGAGAAAGAAAACTGGACACGGTGTCACACAGATATACCAAAACCGCATTAAAATCAGGAATGCACAACAGCCAAGGCAGAGGGTGGCATTTAATCTTTCTTGTTTTCATTACAAATGCTGGTAATCTGGTGTGACTCATTAGGACACTTTGGTGCACAGGTAGTTACCTGTTGTTCAGTACTGGACATGTCCACTTGGGAGACAGGTGATAAATTATTTAATTAAATTTTAAGCTGCAGTTGAGCAAGAAATGTAACATACTCGGTCATAAACTATAAACTATGTAGGGACTGTGTACTATTTAAATATATTGAGTCAATAAATGAAGATGTACTCTACAAAACAGAAAAAATACTACAACTGTAAATGTCATATTGTTTAAATATCACTATAACTCTCAACCTCTTAGTGCAAGAAATCATTTCAAAGCCTGACAAAACAGGAGGGAAAAAGTACAAAAATAGGGACATATTTTAAATACTGCCCTTATAAACTTAAAAAATTGCTAGAATGATAACAGGGTTTGTTTTAACATAGATTTTCTGAGGAATGTGAAGTCTGTAACTCAAATATATGTCATTATTTAGTGACTTCAGTTATCAGATCATCCCACTGATTTGCCAGAAAACCCACAAATTTTATGAGGAACAGATTAAAAATATGAGTGAAAATCTGAATATTCTCCAAAAATCTGGACAGTTGAGAGGTATGTTTCCAGAACAAAGTGTATGGAACGGTTAGAATAAAAAAGGTGATAACTGGCAAACAGCTTTGTTACTGATGTCATGGGCCCTGCAGTTAACTGCAACAAGCAGTGTTGTTTTATAATGTCTCTGCATCATTTATAGATAGATGTTAACTGTAACAAGCTATGCAGTGTTGTTTTATAATGTCTCTGCATCAAATATAGATAGATGTTGTTAAATGTAACAAGCTATGCAGTGTTGTTTTATAATGTCTCTGCATCATTTATAGATAGATGTTAACAGTAACAAGCTATGCAGTGTTTTATAATGTCTCTGCATCATTTATAGATAGATGTTAACTGTAACAAGCTATGTAGTGTTGTTTTATAACATCTCTGCATCATTTATAGATGGATGTTAACTGTAACAAGCTATGCAGTATTGTTTTATAATGGGCCAGATTCAGGATGGCTTACACGGAGTTCATGAGTAGTGTAAGCCTCCGTGTAAGCCTCCTGATTCAGGTACAGCCCAAACCTCCGTGTAAGAGACAGCTAACACGTCTCTTACACGGACTGGGCGTGGAAATGCTCAATACCTCATTTGCAGCTCAAAGATATGCAAATGAGGTATTTGAGCGATCCAAGAAACCCAAACCAGTCCGTGTAACGGACGTGTTAGCTGCAGAAATGTACTCAGCTGACAACTGAGTACATTTCTGCAAAATTGAAAACGGAGCTATGTCAGCTCCAAATAAAGGGTGCATATGTTTCATTTAGCATGCCAATGGCCAAATATGTGGCCATTGGCATGAAAAAGTGTTGCAAAAATATTTTAAATAACTTTTTTTTTTTTCGTGGGATTATGATGTTTAACTGCAGCACACACCCGCGCAAACGGGGTGCGCTGCCTAAAACTGAAAACCGATGCTTATAAACCCACAATTGTGGGATTTATGTATTACATGGAATGTCAATGGAGGGACTAGCAGACCAAAAACAATATGGCCTCTGTGTAGTGGTTGTCAAGGAGGGGAAGCTCCGTGTAAGATATGTAACTAAGCATTACTAGGCAATCCTATGTAAATGAGGGTTACAATACTGAATCACACTGCCACATAGGTAATGAGCACTTTCTGAGTAGTGTAAGAGTTAGAGAAGGGGGAGGAACAGAGTAAGAGGTAGGTTACATCACGGGGGGGGATGATAGAAATAAATGTATCAGATTGGAGGGCAATGTAAGGTGACAGATGACAGACAGACATCAGGGAGAGAGGTGTGTCCCAACAGAACACTAGAAAAGTCAAGAAACAGAGGGTGCACACTATCCCTACACTCCAACTTTCTTGATATATGTGCATGCGCACGTGTGCGTGCGTGTAAGGCAGGTTCAACATGTGGGAACGTGTTGCAAACCGTTTAAAACGGTTTGCGCGGGCGTGCACGTGTGTAAGGCTGTGTGTGCGCGTTCTAACATGAATCAGCTAAGTTCGCACCGTGTAAGGATGTGTGTGCGCGTGTAACACCGTGTAACGATGTGTGCGCGCATTTAAGTAACTGTGAGCGTGCTGAAGCTGGTGTGCACATTGCTCCCCTTGAGGAAACAGAGAGGAAACGGGAAACAACCAGAATACAAGGAAGCTGCCAGGGGATACTGCTGGAGTTAATTGGTGGAAACAATGGGAAGCAGGCAATTACACAGGCAGACTAGAAGCCCAACCCAGCACTTAAAACACTGCAAACAGCAGTGCAGGTGTTTCTCACAAGAGATACTGCAAGAAAGTAAGCTATCAGAATTGAAAACTGAAAAAAGCTGAACTCAGAGCAGAAATGCTAGGGGCTGCCATAGCTGTTATAATCAGGCATAGGCGAATTGCTGAAGGTGGTGACAATGCAGATGCTGACAGACAACCCAGAGTGAGGAGAAGGAGAAGAGTATACAGGCCCAGGGTCACCTACCATGGGTTACATGAGCTGGAGATAGTAGAGCACTACAGAGTGGACAGAGACCTTCTGCAGCAAATTGTTGAGCTGTGCAGGCCACGCCTCACACACAGAACCAACAGAGGGGAACCCATCCCAGTGGAAACCAAGGTATGTGTTTGCCTAAGAATACTAGCAACAGGTACCTTCCAGAGACCAACTGGTGATATGATGGGGATATCACAGGCATCAGCCTCCAGGGTACTGCACCAGTTCCTGGATGCCATGTCAGCACATGTCGGCGATCATGTATATTTCCCCAATGCCCATGAGGTATTGGCCAGCAATATGTGTCTCTTCCAGCAAATAGCGGGATACCCTGAGGTACTGGATGCAATAGACTGCACGCACATATGCATCAAAGCACCAGCTGGTGAGCGGGGTAGAGCCTACATTAACCGCAAGGGATTACCCTCCATCAACTGCCAGGTCATGTGTGATGCCCAGGGCATAATAATGAATGTGTGTGCTGGCTGCCCTGGGAGCTACCATGATTCCCACATCTGGCATCTGACGCAGCTGTACCAATCATTTGCCAGTGGGGACTTCCCACACGGACACCTAGTGGGGGATGCAGGTTATGCACTTGAGCCATGGCTGATGACACCCATCAGAAATGCACACACACCTGAACAGGAATGCCATAATGACGCACACGCACAAACACGTAATGTCATAGAGCATGTGTTTGGGCTGCTCAAGTCACGGTTCCGGTGTCTGGACACATCTGGTGGAGCCTTGCAGTACACACCAACTACATGTACCCAAATGATCATGATATGTGCTATGCTACATAATATGATCCTGTGGAAACAGCTGCAGCAGGACCAGCATAAGGCTGGGCCAAACATACCCCCACCATTGCCAAGGCCACCACAGGCAGAGGGTGACTCGGAGGAGGAACAACCTGACCTTGCCCCAGTAGGCAGAAGGAGGCGTGCCCAGTATGCCCTGGCCTTGGCAAAGAGGCAACGCATAGCACATACACTTGGTCAGTAGGAACACTGGGACTGATACCCGCTCTGACTCACTCATATAGTAACAGGGATGCCTAACATGACACAACCTGCTTCCAAACATGTACAGGGAGTGTAGTATGTGCATCCGACAGAGGCAGCCCTGCAGCACCACCTGAGGCATGAATGCCATGTGTCAAGTAATGTAACACCATGTACCATATGCACACCTGAGGACCCTGACTAACATCCACCCTCACCAATCACAAACTACAAAAACACAAACCCACATTCATAGGTACCACAAGGGATAGGAACCTAGATGTAATGCTACCCAATGCCAGAAGTATAAACAGGAAGATGCGTGCAGTGTAAACGCACACAGTATAGAGGATGTAGATATCACTGCTGTAATAGACAACTGGGTCAAAGCCCACACCAGCACCCTAACACTACCAGGTCACACCTCATACAGGGATGTACATGTGCAAAACATGGAACAAGCTACAAAACGAGGGTGACTAGCAATAAATGTCATGGATAACCACACCCCCATGTTGGTACCACAACAAGAAGCAACATGGATTAGCCATGGTCAAATACCAATTGCTAAAACTGCCTACTACTAAATAGCTTGCTGCAGACCACTGTCCTAATAGCAGGAATTGCACCAGGCCTATGTTCATAGGTTCATAGGTTCATACTAGCCTATCTGCCCTAGGGCATATACAAGCCTAGCCCAGAATTTTGTGGCTTCCGCCACCCCTTCAGTTCTAAGGATAATATGCCCATTATTTTGCTGTGCCTCTGTCAAGCAGTGACACTGATGTTATCCCTGGGGTATACCTGCGATCTCCCATCCATTGGTCATGATTTCTCTCGAACAAAGCCAGCGAGGTGCCCAGCCTCACATGTACCAGGATGATGTTCCACAGCATAGGGAGTCTCTGGGTGATGAATCTGTCCCTCCAGCACGCCCTATTAATAGCCGTGTTGAGGTTTAAGTCTCTTGCCCTTGTAGATCTGATGGATGTAGAGGTTTTGAGGTGAAGCATGTTCATTAATTCCGGGTTGGACATGGCCTAGTATGTCAGGCACAGGCCACCTCTGAGCAGACGGTAGGTGACTGAATAGAGCTGGGGTTCCTTCAGTCGGGCAGCATAAGACATACATTTGAGACCTTTTATCCTTCTGGTGAGGAATGTTTGGGGCCTGTCCAATTGCTGCAGGTGTTGGGTCAGATACATTCCGAATGGGGCATTGTACTCAATCACTGGTCTGATGAGTGATGAGTACAGGGGAACAATGACCTCCCTTGATCTAGATGTGAATCCCTGCATGATCAGGTGGGCAATGTAGAAGGTCTTCCTAACTACTTTGGCAACGTGAGTGTCAAACGAAAGGTTACTGTCAACCTGGGTGCCCAGATCCCTGATAACCTCCCCTGTGCTTAGAGGAGTAACACCTATATGGGAACTAGGGGTAACCTTGTTCTTCCCGAAGGGTATGACTATGCATTGTTTAGCGTTTAACTTTAGGCCATGGCTCTGGCACCAGTTATCCTTTTCTATGAGACCCGTCTGAAGGATGTCTGCGTCAGATGGGTTTTCAACTATGGTTCCCAGTTAGCAGTCATCTGCAAACTTTGTCAGCCATAATCCTCCTGCGTTTGCTTGTACTTCTGAAAAGTAGATGCCGAACAAAAGTGGGCCCAGGACTGAGCCCTGTGGGACACCACTTGTGACAGGCCTGGAGTGTGACATGGCGCCAGCAACCTTGACCCTGTGGGTTCTGTCACTTACCAGTTTGTAACCCATCTTGTGACGTATGGGTCTACATTTAAGCTGGTGAGTTTGTCAATGATACCTGAGTGGGGTATTGTATCGAAAGCCTTTGCCAGGTCAAGGTAGGCTGTGTGGACTGCCTTGCCCTTGTCAATGGCCTTGGTGACTGTTCTGAAAAAGTCAACCAAGTTTAAAAGGCATGATCGCCCTTGACAAAGCCAAACTGGGTTGGATCCAAAGTCTGCAAGTCCCCTATGTCTTCATTTATGAGTTCCATTATGATCCTCTCCATAGCTTTGCAGACCAGGCTGGTCAAGCTGATGGGACGGTAGTGTCTGGGGTCGGTGGAGGCACCCCCTTTGTGAAGTGGGACCACCGTTGCTGTACGCCACTCCTTGGGTACGTATCCTGAGGTGAGGCTAAGATTAAACAGCTGCCCTAACTGCAGGTTTAAATCCTCATTGAGTTCGTGGAGCACACAACCGGGGACACCATCTGGTCCCATGGATGCTGTGTTCCTCGCCTTGGATAGAGCAGTTCTCACCTGAGCATTTGAGATGTTTGGGGGGCTACAATCCCCTGGTATAGATATCCCTCCCTTTGGGGGGGAGGGGGGGAATCTGCACTGAACCTGTCAGCCAGTATGTTGGCAATGTCTGTAGGTTCAGTGATTTTTACATCATTATGAACTAATTCTGAGCATATCTGGGAGTCACCTCCCAGGTTTCCAACATAGCTAAAAAAGGCTTCATGATTGTCTTCTGAGTCCTTAGCGAGTTTTCTCTCAAAATGTGCCCTGGATGATTTTATGGGAGATCTCAGTTCTTTACTTATAATGAGCAGGGGTGTCTTCCCTTCTACGGATTTTGCTCTATCTTGTAGTAGCTCCTTCCTTCTGATGTAGAGCTTGTTTATGGCTGGGGTCCGCCAGACTGCACGCATGCCTTTGGTACAAAGAGTCTTTGTTTTGTGTGGGATTGCCTGATCCATGCAGTCCTGGAGGTGCTGGTAGAAGGCATTTGTAAGTGATTCAGCGGCTTGGGTAATGGTTTCCGCTGGCTTGGGGGCCTTGAAAGAGACCACACCAGTCTTTAGAAGTGTGAAGTCGGCTTTTGAGAAGTTCTTCACTGTGGTCTTTTTTATCTGGGGTGGGGGCGTGATGTGGACTTCCAGTGAGATTAGTTTATGATCTGATCTCACCAATGTTGGGTATACGTCTGCTGTTGAACATTGTGACCCCATGTTCGTGATGATGTGATCTAGTATGTTGTCTCCTCTTGTGGGATGGTGACTAGTTGTTCCATGGCATATGAGGTTATGAACTCTAGGAACCTTTGGGCTAGAGTGTTGGGGCTTGAGTAGTGATCCCAGTCTATATTTGGATAGTTGAAATCACCCAGTATGATGGTGTTTGGAGATACATTTATCCCCTCCAGTGTTTTCAGGAAAGCTGTGTGAGGTTCCTGAGTTTGAGAGGGTGGCCTGTAACCTGCTACAAACTGCTGAGCAGCCTTGCCTACGGTTAATTGCACCTGGATGGTCTCCGATGCATCGTGTGTTGCCACCAACCTTGAGGTGAGGGTGCCCTTGATGAATATGGACACCCACCCTCCTTCCTTGGTGTCGTCTGGATTTCGGGGCCGGAACGCATGATATGAGGTAACACCTGATACTGCCGGGGTGCTGTCAGGAGCCCTGAACCAGGTTACAGTCACAGCACAGACGTCGATGTTCTCCATACTGAGAACGGCTTCGAAAGTGCATCTTGAGGTTGAGATGTCTGGCATTGAGCAGCATTACCCTTAGTTTATTTCCTTTTTTGTGTTCTAGGGTGGTAGGTTTAGAATCTGAGCCTTGCCTAAAAAAGGCACAATGGGGGTGGCAAGAGCCCTAGCCAAATTCCGGAAGCCCAGGGGTGACAGGTGCAAGCCGTCCCCTGCGAATCAGAGTGGCTTGTCCAGCATGTCATCCCAGGCAGATGGACATTGGATCCCCTTTGAATGACACCATAGATTAAGCCAATTATTACAGCTGGTCATCTTGTCTCTGTATTGTGGCATCATTCTTGGTGAAGGTAGGATACTGCTCAAGGTCAGGGTCATACCTGCCTGGGCTACATTATCAGAGAGCTCCTCTATGTCTCTTTTCATGTAGTCCAGGGAGGTACATCTCAGGTCGTTCACACCAGCATGGACAATGACTGAGTCATACTTGTACTTGCAGTTGAGTGACCTGAGTGCTTGCATTATGTGGTGGATTCCAGCGCCCAATAGGCAGCTTACTGTGACCTTCTCCTTACTCAATATGGTGAGCGGGACGTCAGTGTGTCTGACGATGGAGTCACCTATGACGGGTGTGTCTGGCATTGTGTTTGGCCTTAAGGGCTGTGAATGTTTGGCACACTGACTCTGTGGTCTATGTGTTGCATGTGCTGTGCCCTGTGGAGGCAGTTGTTTGGGTGTCTGCTGTGGTGGCCTCTGCTGTTATGGTAGATCTGTGATCAGAGGCTCCGAGTATGTCTTTGTGTGTTTATGTGTATGATTTGAAGTTGTGGTAGTGCTATGTGAGACTGGGTTTGTGGTGTGTGTGGTCACCTTCTCCTCCTCTCTGGTCCTGCCAGTCCTATGTTGAGAGAGCTCAGCCTCCAGTTTGGCTATATAGTTGCATCTCTTGCATGCATTTGTGTGTTGTGGGAGAAGGAGAGGGTTGTCTGTTTATAGGAGTCAATTGTAACATTGCCTCAATATTCCCAGGTTCACCAGCTGAGCAGGAGAGGACACTAGCAACTGATCCCTTGACATGCTAGAAGGAATAGACAAAAAACTGTTGGAAGACAGGAAGATATCAAGCCCCCCAAACCACATTATATTGCTTGACTGACAATACCTACACATACACCATAGTTTCATAGTTTCATAGTTTACTACTAGGCTATCTGCCCTAGTGCATTTATAAGCCTAGCCATAGTGATGTGGCTATTGCAACCCCTTATAGTGGTAATAAGTGTACAGAATAGATTCCGAATATTGTGCCTCTCACTTAGTAGTGACACATTATGACCCCCGTACATAATTGAATACCTTGACTGTGCCTCTGTGTAGTAGTGACACAGGGAGAACCCCTGGGGTAAAACTACAATCCCACATCCAGTTGTCCAGACTTCTCTTGAAGAGAGTCAGTGAGGGACTCTGTCTAACATGAACTGGGATACTCTGCTAGAGTGTGAGAAGCCTCTGAGTTATGACTCTGTCCCTCCAGCATGTCCTATACATGTATGTGCTGAGGTTCTAATCTTCAGCTCCCATGGTTCTGGTGGATTTGGATTGCTTGCAGTGGAGCATGTCCACCACATCCTGATTGGACATGGTCTTGTATGTCAGGAATAGGTCACCTGTAAGTATGCGGTATGCCACTGAATAAAGCTGGAATTCCTTTAGTCTGGAAGCATATGACATGTGTTGTAGACCCCTGATCTCCTTGGTAAGGTACTTTTGGGGTCTCTCCAGCTGTTGCAAGTGCTGGGTGAGGTACATACCAAATGGGGCTTTGTATTCAATCATGGGCCTGGTAAGGGAGAAGTATAGTGGTACAATGACCTCCTGTGATCTGGATGGAAAACCCTTCATGATAAGGTGGGCAAGATAGAAAGTCTTTCTAACCACTTTGGCAACATGGGTGTCAAACGAGATGTCACTATCTACATGTGTCCCCAGGTGTCTGATTTGTATTCTGTGCTCAGTGGGTTGCTGTCTATGTATTGATTTGTGGGTACTTTGTTCCTCCCAAAGGGGATGACTACACATCAGTTGCAGTCAGTTGCAGGCCATGATTCCGGCACGAGCTATCTGTCTTTGTGACGGCATTCTGTAGGATGTGTGTGCCGGCTGATGTATTCACTTATGGTGCCTAGGTTGCAGTCATCTGCAAACTTTGTCAGCCACAACCCTCCTATGTTTGCTTTCACATCTGAAAAGTAAATGCCAAATAAGAGGGGTCCCAGGACAGATCTTTGTGGGACACCACTTGTGACTGGCTTTGAATCTGACAAGGCACCTACAATGTCAACTTTATGGGTTCTGTTTCTTAGCCATTTTGCAAACTATCCTGTGACATCTGATGTTATATTTCAGCTGTTGAGCTTGTCTATGATGCCTGCGTGGGGTATTGTGTCAAAGGCCCTAGCCAAGTGCAGGTAGGCTGTGTGGACCGCGTAGCCCTCATCAATGGCCCTACTGACAGTTTCAAAATAGTCAACTAGGTGCAAAAGGCAGGATCTGCCCTGTACAAAGCTGAACTGGGTGGGATCAAGGGTCTGTAGGTCACCAATGTCTCTGTTTAAGAGCTTCATAATGACTCTTTCCATAGCTTTGCAGACAAGGCTGGTTAAGCTTGTGTGGTGGTAGTTCCCAGGGTCTGTGGAGGCATCTCCTTTGTGGAGTTGGACCACTGTTGCTGTACGCCAGTGTTCAGGTACATATCCTGTAGCAAGGCTAAGGTTAAATAGCATTTGTATATACGGGTTTAGCTCCTTCTGGAGTTCACATAGCATGCAACTGGGGATACCATCAGGTCCCATTGATGCTGTGTTCTTGTCTTTGCTGAGTGCGGCTCTCACATGGACATCTGAGATGACAGTGAGGTTACATTCATCTGTGATAACTATCTTCTGTTGGGGGTGAGGGAGGGGGAAAATTGCACTGAACCTGACTGCCAGAATGTTGCTAATATCTGTCAGGTCACTGAAATTTATGTTGTTGTGTACCAACTCAGAGCATATCTGAGGGTTCCCACCCAGGTGTCTGACATAACTGAAGAAGGCAGTTTGGTTATCTTTATCGTCTTTGGTGTTCATGTCTCAAAGTTGACCTTGGATGTCTTTATGAGAGAATGTAGCTTTTTACTAGTGCTGCTCACAGCTGCCTTCCCTTTAGGAGATGTAGCTCTGTCTTGCATTAGTATCCTTCATCTGTTATACAGTTTGTTTATGGCTGGGGTCCACCAGACAGGCCACTTTCCCTTGGTGGAGAGGGTCATGTTTTTATTTGTGATTGCATGGTCCATGCTATCTCGGAGATGTCCATAGAAAGTGTCTGTGAAGGAGTCACCATTGTGTGTTGTGGTTTCCACTGGCCCAGTGGGCTTAACGGATACCATCTCAGTCCAAAGAAGTGTGAAGTCAGCTTTTGAGGTGTTTGTCACTATAAGCTTTGTATTATACTAGCACTGACACAAGTGTAGACAATTTCCCAGAATCCATCAAACAAAATGGACATGCAGAATTTAACACTTCCACAAGAGGGGTAAGCATACTGGATGTGATAATCAGAAATATGTGTACCGGATGTCAAGATGAGAAGTGTATCCCTCACTGGTAAGACCAGACCATAGAGTAATCACACTGTAGTTACACATCACAACCCCAGTCCCTGGCCAGACTACCACAGTGAAACACATGTATAAAGCATAGCTTGCACCCCTACAAACCAATGTGGAATCCATGAAAAGCCCTGTGCAAGTCCAGAATATGGGACACACTGTAGAACATGTTATACAGGCATACCATGAACACAGCCAAGAGTGCTTTGAGTCTGCAATCACAAACAACAAGACACAATGCCATACACCCAGGCATCTGGCATGCTGGACACCATAAATTACTAAACCACTGAAGAGAATGAGGAAGCTACCACATGATAGATCAAACATGAAAAGTGAAGTAATCAGTGATCACTAGTATGGCAATAAAATGTGTCCACACATACAATCCACTAAGGCCAGGCAAAACAAGTAGAATCTGTGAATCCAGTGGCAATGTGACACCTGTCCCAAGTACACACACAACAACTCACCCCAATAAATACAAATGTATGTGATAGACGCAACTAGGTAGTCAAACCGGGGCCTGAGCACCCCCAAATCAGTACTGTCAAAACTAGTCAGGAGGACAAGGTAACCACATACACCACAAACCCAGTCCCACATAGACCTACAATGACTGTAAACCAAACACATAAACACAAAAACATTCCCAGAGGCCCTAATTACAAACACACAACACCAACACAAGCCTCCAAAGCAGACACCCAATAAAACAAACTCCAGACCTAGCACATGTAACACATAGTACACAAAGCTGGTGTGCCAAACAGTCACAGGACAGAAGGAGAAACAACATGCCTGATACAGTTGTAATAGGTGACTCCATAGTGAGACATGCTGCCGTCCCAGGGATGGCTTGCACCTGTTACCCATGAGTGTCTGGATATTGCCTAAGGCTTTTGCAAACTACAGAGATCCTCCCGTAGGCAAGGCCAAAAAGAGCAACCCACCACCATAGAACACAAAACTGGAAAGAAACAGAAGGGTAATGCTGATCAATGCCAGATGTGTAAACCTCAATATGCATGCTCCTGAGGCCCTCCTCAGTATGGAGAACATTGATGTCTGTCCAGTGATACAAACCTGCTGCAAGCCTCGTGACAGCACACCAGCACTACCAGGTAATACCACATATCATGTGTTATGGCCACAAAACCTGTAACAAAACATAAAAGGAGGGTGAGTATCCATATTCAGCACAGACAGCCATACGTCCAGTTAACTGACAATGCTTATGTCATTGCAGTCCACCCATGTGCAACTAAATGTAGGCAAGACTACTGTACAGTCTGTAGCATGCTACAGACCAAAGTCTCACACACAGGAACCCCACCCCACTGTCCTGAAGACAGTGGACAGTATGAATGTACCACCAAATACAAAACAAGGTACACACAAATTACCACATAGGTAGTAAACCATTATGTGTGGAAGGAGTAATCAGGGACCTAGTGACACAAGTGGACAGTCACCTGTTATGTGACAGCCACATCGCCAATTTGTCTAGGAAGACTGTCTATATTGGACACTGTATCATGAAAGGATTCACATCTACGTCAACAAAGGTCATTGTTCCCCTATACTGTTCCCCTATCAGACCATATTGTAATACAATGCCTCATGTGGGATGTACATTACCTGGCACCTGCAGCAGTTAGAAAGACCTCAAAGGTACCTCAGCAAGAGTCAGAAAGGGTCTCAACTATATCTCATATGCTACCTGGCTGTAGACACCACAGCCGAATGCAGTCACATACTGCCAACACAGAGGCATTGTATGTCTGTTGTACAAGTCCATGTCCAACACAGAAGTAATGGACATGCTCCACCCCAGAAAAATCAAAGCCATCGGAGCTGTGTGAGTCAGAGATGTCAAGCTTAACACATAATCAAATAGGATGTGCTGGAGGGACAGATACCTAACACTGAGTCTCTCCACACCCTGGAACAGAATACCACTACATGTTAGGCAGAGACCCTCACTGACACTCTTCAACAGGAAGTTAGCAAAATGGATGGATAATTGTAGATGTACACTGGGGGTCTTTACTGTGTCATGTCCAGACAGAGGCACAGCTAAGTAAATCATAAGTGGCCATAATATTCACATAGCAAAGGGTGGCAAAAGCCACATGCACTGTGGCTAGGCTTACAAATGCCCTAGGGTGGATAGCCTAGTATGAACCTATGAACCTATTATGATACAAATTGTACAGGACAATAAGGATAACCCCAAGGCTGCTGCAACTGATGGTAGTAAGCGTGTTGCGAATTCCTGGATATGCTCTGGATCACACAAATATTACAATCAACATACCAAACACACACACGTATTGCCAACATACATCCTGACAGGTGCAGTGCAACCCCCCCCCCCCTCATAATGCCAAATATCTTTCCCAGCAGACTGCTGCCTCCCTGACTTATGTCAGCCTTACCACAGGATATGTACCCAAAGAGCAGTGTACAACAACAGTGGGTGTTCTCAAGAAAGGTGTTGCCTGAATGGATACTAAAAACAACCACCACAGTATCCTGAGAAGCTTGGTCTGCACAGCTATGGAAAGGAACAGCATGTACTGCAGACATAATGATATTGGGGATCTATTGACACCTGACCCTACCCAGTGTGGGTTTATGACGTGCAGACCCCGCCCCTAAACATGTGTGACTCAGTTGAAACAGTGATTGAGGTCACTGATGAGGGCAATGTGGTCCACACAGTGTAGCTGGACCTTGCAAAGCCTTCCATACAATACCCTACGTGTTCAATATAGATATGCTCACCAGCTTATATATACACCCCAATGTCACTAGAGGGGTTGCAAACCAGACCAACGACAGAACTGACATGGCCAGACATGCTGCAGCCATGTCAGACTACAAACCACATATAACAGGTATCCCACAAAGCTTGGTCCTGGGACCTTCCCTGTCTGGTATATATGCCCCATAGTTACAGGCCAACATGTAAGGACTGTGCCTGAACATGTTTGCAGAGGACTACAAACCGCCTAACATATCTGACACTCCAGCTGACACAAGCATCCCACAAAAGGGCCACATAGAAACAGACAACCGGTGCCATAGCCATGTCAGCATGTGAAATGGAGAAAACTGTATAGTCAACCTCTGTGGATATACAGTAAGTGATCACCAATTACCACATAGGTGTTAACCCATTACATACTTCACATGTAATGACGGACCTGGGTACACAAGGTGATAGATATCCTGCATAGGACAAACATGTGGCTGTAGTGTTAACAGAAACAATCCATATACCAACCTAATCATGAAGGTTATGACATCTAGATAAGGGGAGGTCATTGTGGTTCTGCAGTTATCCTTCATCAGCGTTACAAATGACTACAACAGCCCCTGTGGGGTGTACCTCAGCAGACACCTCCATCAACTTTAAAGTCCACAACAGTACCTCACCAGGAGTATCAAAGAGCTTGAACACATGTAATGTGTTGCCTGATTAAACAGAGTGCAACTCCACACACTGCCATGCTGGCCACCCAGACGCAAGCTGTGCCTGATGTAGAAAGCCATGTCCAAGCTGGAATCAATGAACATGCTGCCCTTGTACAATCTGAATGGCAGTGAGCTATGCACATGACGGACCTGAACCCCAGCAGTGACATACATAGGACAAGCTGTACTGCATTATCCATAACACAGAAGCCACCCCCACGCATGAGTAAACTACCAGTACAGGTTATCCATAGAGTCACTCATTGATTCTCCTCAACAGGAATCTTAATGAGTGGATGGGAGATGGTAGGTTTACCCTGGGTATCAATGTTATGTCACAGGTAGACAGAGGCACAGTATACTAAACAAGACATATGTCATGGCAAACTACACCTACAATGTGTTGAAGGACAAACACACTCTCTGACTAGCATTAGAAATGGCCTAGGGCACATCAGTAGTGTTTGCCAATGTACACCTATGTTGTTGTGGAATACACTACTGATGTTGGATGAGGCTGTTGTAAGTAGTTCATATCCGAACATAATGCAACATGGACAGATAGTTTCATAGGTTCATAGGTTTATACTAGGCTATCTGCCCTAAGGCAGTTATAAGCCCAGCCCAGAGTTTTGTGGCATACGCCACCCCTTATATGGAAACAATACTGTGCCCATTAGTTTGTCGTGCCTCTGTCCAGCAGTGACACAGGGATGATCCCCGGGGTAAACCTATGATCTCCCATCCAAAGGTAAAGATTCCCCTTGAACAGAGCCAGTGAGGTGCTCTGCCTCACATGGACCGGGATTGTATTCCACAGTATAGGGAGTCTCTGAGTGGTACATCTATCCCTCCAATATGTCCTACTTATATCCCTGCTAAGGTTTAAGTCACTTGCCCTAGTGGTTCTGGTGGATTTGGCGATTTTGAGGTGGAGCATGTCCATTACTTCCTGGTTGGACATGGCCTTGCATGTCAGGCACATGTCACCTCTGAGCAGACGATATGTGACTGAATAGAGCTGGAGTGTCTTCAATCTGGCAGCATATGACAGATGTTGGAGACCCTTTATCCTTTTGGTGTGGGACTTTTGGGATCTCTCCAATTGCTGCAGATGTTGGGTGAGATACATCCAGAATGGGGCATTGTACTCGATCATTGGTCTGATAAGTGAAGAGTACAGGGGAACAATGACCTCACTAGATCTGGATGTGAATCCCTTCCTGATCAGGTGGGCAATGTAGAAGGTCTTTCTAGCCACGTTAGCAACGTGAGTGTCAGGAGAAAGGCCACTGTCAACCTGGGTCCCCAGGTCCATGATAACCTCCTCTGTGCTTACAGGATTGCCACCTATATGGTAGCTTGGGGTTACCCTGCTTTTCCCGAAGGGTATGACTATACATGTTTTGGCATTTAATGTCAGGCCATGGCTCTGGCACCAGCTATCAGTGTCCGTGAGTCCCTTCTGAAGGATATCCGTGTCTGATGCACTGTCCAGTATGGCGCCCAGTTTGCAGTCATCTGCAAACCTTGTCAGCCAAAGTCCTCCCATGTTGGCCTGTACCTCTGAGAAGTAGATGACGAACAATAGGGGGCCAAGGACTGAGCCCTGTGGGACACCACTTGTGACCGGCTTGGAGTATGACATAACACCAGCAACTCTAACCCTGTTGGTCCTGTCCTTAAGCCAGTTTGCAACCCATCTTGTGACATATGGGTTTACATTTAGGTTGGTAGGTTTTTCTACAATACCCGAGTGGGGTATTGTGTCGAAAGCCTTTGCAAGGTCAAGGTAGGCTGTATGGACTGCCCTTCCCTCAGCAATGGCCTTAGTGACTGTTTTGAAGAAGACAACCAAGTTCAAAAGGCATGATCTGCCCTTGACCAAGCCAAACTGGGACGGGTCCAATGTCTGCATGTCCCCTATATCTTTGTTTATGAGCTCCATTATGATCCTCTCCATAGCTTTGCAGATTAGACTTGTTAAGCTTATGGGGCGGTAATTACCAGGGTCCGTAGAGGCACCGCCTTTGTGCAGATGTGCACAACTGGACCCTAACCAGGCTGTTGTGCACACTATGGAAATGTAAAGCAGTGATAGGACTAAAGCCCAGGATACTGTCCACCACAGTGAAAGTACTGAACCACTACACTATACAGTACTACAGTGTTAGGTCAGTATGAACGGATGTTGACAATTGTATGCAAAGTATCCCATGCAAAACCTGCAGGCACAGTATAATCCCTGTTGTGTTCACACGAAAAGCATTTGGACAGTAACTACACAACATGGCACAGAACACACAACCATAAACTGGAGATATTTGTTGAAGGTCACACTCATCCACAAATGTGATGGGCTGCAGAGTTCAACATATGGAAAGCTCACACTGGGCATGCTCACACACTTAGATAAATGAGACATCTTTCACACAACATGCCATGGGAAGGCTGAACTGGGCATTCTCACACACTTAGTCCAAATGTTACTCTTAGCGACTGTGAAAACACACCAGAGGATGCTCATTCCCCTTTCTAGACACTGATCATGTCAGCACCCTATAAGTATATCAGGAGAAAAAGAATCTCCCAGTAATCCGAATAGTGCGCTCTGCTAATGTGTCCATCTCTAGTGTCATAACATAGTTAGGTAGGGGTTTGAATCCAGCAAGTGGCAAGTGTGTATGAAGGTGGGTAAGTGTGTATGAAAGGAACATCCTTTTTGGCAACTGTGAAAACACACCATAGGATGCCCATTCCCCTTTCCAAACACCGATGATGTCAGCACCCTATAAGTATATCAGGAGAAAGGAAATCTCCCAGTAATGCGAATAGCGCACTCTGCTAATGCATCTGTCTCTAGTGTAATAACATAATTAGGTAGGGGTTTGAATCCAGCAGGTGGCAAGTGTGTGTGAAGGGGAGTAAGCGTATATGAAAGGAGCATCCCTTTTGGCAACTGTGAAAACACACCACAGGATGCTCATTCCCCTTTCTAAACTCTGATGATGTCAGCACCCTATAAGTATATCAGGAGAAAGGAATTCTCCCAGTAATGCAAATAGCGCGCACTGCTAATGCATCCGTCTTTAGTGTCATAACATAGTTAGGCAGGGGTTTGAATCCAGCAAGTGTGTATGAAGAGGGGTAAGTGTGTGTATGTAAAGAGCATCCTTTTTGGCAACTGTGAAAACACACCACAGGATGCCCATTCCCTTTTCCAAACACCGATGATGTCAGCACCCTATAAGTATATCAGGAGAAAGGAAATCTCCCAGTAATGCGAATAGCGCACTCTGCTAATGCGTTCGTCTCTAGTGTTATAACATAGTTAGGTAGGGGTTTGAATGTGACAAGTGTGTATGAAAGAAATATCCCTTTTGGCAACTGGGAAAACACACTACAGGATGCACATACCCCTTTCTAAATGATATCACAATTATTTATGGCTTTTGATTACAGACATGTCACGTGTGTTTTGCCCACACAGAATGCCCATGTGTGCGGGTTGTCTCTCACAATAATGCATGACATTGATTAAACCAGTTATGGCAATGCACACATGATGTATGTGTGTGCCAAATACACATATGTACCTGTGACCTTCAATAGTTACCATGTGTGATGCCTGCCACATGTGAATACATGGTATTTGCACAGGGTAACATTATGACTGTGGTCTTCTGTGCAGATGCTGCATGTGGGATGTGTATATACAGTGTGAGATGTAGATGCTATCAGCCTAGTAGTGAGGGATACACACCTGGTCTGGGGCATATAGTCTACATGTTGTTGATGAACAGGTGCTGCATGTTTTCACCTGTTGTGGGAGTGGTAAGACATTGTTTCATAGCAATGCAGTGACCGCATGCTAAGAACCATTCAGCTAGGGTGTTGTAGCTACAGTAATTCATTAGCATTCAGTAATATGTCAGCATCCCTGGTGAGGGTCTGATGCCAACCAAGGTCAGGGTTCTACCAGCCTGTGTCACTTGCTCAGTAATCCCTTCCATGTTCCCTATCATGTATCCCAGTGAGGGACATCACACATCAGCTGTAGTGGCATGGACAATGACTGAGTCATATGTGTCCATGCATCTGACTGACCTGTATGCTTGTGTTATGTGGTGGACCATAGTGCCCCATGAGCATATCACTGTGACCTTCACCTTTTCCAGCCTGGTGAGCATGTCCTCACTGTACTGGACAATTAAAGTACCTAACACAACCACAGCAGTAGTGTTGTATAGCTGTACAGACTGTGCTTGTTTGGCACACAGGATTTGTGTGCTATGTGTTATGCGTGCTGTGTGCAGGCCTAACGTATGCCTGTGTGCCAGCTGCAGAGGTGTCTGCCGGTCATGCAGGATGCTATCCTTAGGCTCCACGAATGGCCCGGTGTGTTTCCGTGCTTGTATTGCTGTCAGTGTAGGTCCACATCAGACTGGTATTGCAGTCACTGTAGTATTTCATGCCACCTGACAGGTTATGCCAGTACTGGGTTCAGAGTGCTTAGTCCACAGTTTGGCCATGTGTTTCCATCTCATGCATATGTTGTGCATCCATGGGTAGGGGATAGGGTTGACTGTGTACATGTGGCAGCTGTGACATTACTACATGACTCACATATTCCACAACTGTACCATAGAGGTGGCTGACAACTGACCTTTGCACATGCTACCATAGTATTGAGATTGCATTGGTGATTAACAGCACATAGGGCCAATGGTGAACAAGATACATAGGTCCATAGGTTCATATAAGGATATCTGCCCTAGGGCATTTATACACCTAGCCAGAATGTGTGTGGCTTTCACCATGCATTGTAAATCTATCTTGCTATGCCCTTTTCCAAGGTTAGTATACTGTGCCTCTGCCTAACAGTGACACATAAGTGATACCCAGGGTAAGCCTACAATGTCACATCCAGTCATTAATATCACTCTTGAAGATAGTCACTGAGTGACTCTGCCTAACCTCTATTGGGATAATATTCCAGAATGAAGGGAGCCTCTGAGTTATGAATGTGTCCCTCCAGCATGTCCTATGTATATCACGCCTGAGGTTCAAGTCTTTCCAGCGTGTATCCTGATGGGATCTGGATATTCTGAGGTGCATCATGGCCATTAAGTCAGGGTTTGACATGGCTTTATATGTCAGGCACAGATTGCCTATGAAGAGGCAGTATGCCACTGAGTAGAGCTGCTGTTTCTTTAACCAGTCAGTATGTGACATCTGTTTGAGCCCTTTGATCCTCTTGTTGAGGTACGTATGTGGTCTTTCCAGTTGCTGCAGGTGTCTGGTAAGGTGCATGCCGACAGGGTCATTGTAGTCAATTATGGGCATGATGAGGGATGAGTAAAGAGGCACAATGTCCTCCCCTGATCAACATGTGAATCCCATCATGATGATGTGGCCCATATAAAATGTTTTCCTAACCACTTTGTCCATGTTGTTGTCAAATGGTAGAATGCTATCAACCTGTGTACCCCAAGTTCCATAATTCCTTCATCTGCACTTAATGGATTAACACATATGTGGTACTTTGTGGTCACTTTGTGTTTGACAAAGGGGATGACTATACACTTTTTGGCATTCAGCTTGAGGCCATGGCTGTGGCACAAGTCGTGTGTTTGCAAGAGGCCCTTTTGGAGGATGTGTGTGTTAGCTGGAGAGTTGATTATGGAGTCCAGTTTGCAGTCATCTGCAACATGCTCAGCCACAGTACTTCCATGTTGGCCTGTACCTCTGATAAATATATAATGAACATGACAGATCCCAGGGCTGAGCCTTGTGAGACACCACTTGTAACTGGTTTTGAGGCTGACATGGCTCCAGCGATTCTAACCATGTGTGTTCTGCCCTTGAGACACTGTGCAATATCCGTAGTGGCATAGGGGTTAATATGTACACTGGTGAGCTTCCCTAGAATGCACAGTTGGGGTATTGTGTCAAAGGCTTATGCAAGGTCCAGGTAGGCTGTGTAGACCACCTTCCCCTTGACAGTGGCCTTGGTGACTGTTTCAAAGAAATCAAACAGGTTTGAGAGGCAGAATCTGCCATTAACAAAGCCAAACTGTGTATGGTGACATGTCTGTAGGTCCCCAATATCTATATATATGAGGTTCATGATGATCCTTGCCATAGCTTTGCAGACCAAGCTATTCAGATGTATGGGGTGAATAGTGTCCATGATCCGTTAAGGCACCACCTGAATGTAGAGGGACCACTGTTGCTGTATGCCACTCTTTGGCCACATATCATGTAGTAAGGCTGGGATTGAACAGTAGTGTTATGTCTGGGTGTAGCTCTTCTTGGGGTTCATGTAGGACACAGCCTGGGACACTGCCTGGTCCCATTGATGCAGTGTTTATTGCTTTGGAGAGGGCAGCTCTTACCTGAGCATCTGGGATGTCAGGGGGGGCAGCACTCTGCTGGGAGACATATTTGCCCTTTTGGTGTGGTGGGGGGAGAAGGTAGCAGTGAACCTGTCCACTAGGATGATGGCAATGTCTGTGTGTTTGGTATTTCGTGTGACATCTTGGACTACCTCTGAGCATATCTGGGTATTACCACCCAGGTTCCTAACATAACTACAGAAAGCCTTGTGATTATCCTCAGTGTCTTGTGGAATCTTCTCTCAAAGATGGCCTTAGACAATCTTATGAGTGCCTGTAGTTGTCTTCTAATACTCATCAGTGATGCCTTCACATTTTGGGAGTTTGTTGTATCATGTAGTGGCTTCATCCTTCTATTGTATAGTTTGTTTATGGCTGGTGTCCAGCACACAGGACATCTGCCTTTGGAGGATTGGGTCTTGCTTTCATATGTGATTGCATGATCCATGCATTCCTGACTGTGTCCATAGAATGCCTTTATACAGGTATCTGCAGTCTGGTCCATATTTTCAACAGGCCTGGGGGCTTTGAAGGTTTCCACATCATTTATGAGGAGTGTGAACATGCTTGACATGAGCTGTTGACTGACGTCCCGCCCTCCAGACTGAGCAAGGTGAGGGTCACATTTAGCTACCTGTCGGGTGATAGAATGTGCCACATAACACAAAAACACAGGTCACCCCACAGCAAGTACAAGTATGAGGCAGTCATTGTCCATGCTGGTGTGAACAACCTGAGACATACCTCCCTAGACCACATGGAAAGAGACACAGAGGAGCTCTTACAGCACCCTCTCAAACACAGGACTCCCACACAGCCTTCATGCTGACACAGGAGAGTATAGATTTCTCTGCAAACACCATCATACTGGGTGACGTCAGCTACCCAAACATAGACTGTGAACATTACTCAAGCCACAATACCCAAGCTCTAGGGTTCCCATAGTGCAGACACTCTTTAGCTATGGAACAGGTAGTCAACTTTCCCACAAGAGGGGCAGATATACTAGACCTGATCATCACAAACATGAGTACAAAATGCTTACCACTTGAAGTATATCCCTCATTGTTGCAATCGAACCATATACTAATCACACTGGAGTACTAGATCCCCCACATATGCAAACCTCAAACACATTGATGTGTGTGTGGGAAATGCCCCTATTAGCAACTGTGACAGTACACTATAGGATGCAGATTCCCCTTTTGAAACACTGATGATGTCAGCACTCTATAACTATATTACCTGAATTAAAGTTCTCCAGAAGTTCATTTAGCGCGCTCTGCTAATGAATCTTTCTCCGGTGTCATAACATAGGTAGGGGTTTGAATCCTGCAAAGGGAATGTATGTGTGTTAGTATGAGTGGGTTTTGTGTGTGTGCATAATGCTGTGAGGGAAAAGTGCCTTTTGCCAACTGGGAGAACACACTACAGAGTGCACATCCCTCTTTCTAAACACAGATGATGTCAGCACCCTCTAAGTACAGCATTAGAAAGGATTTCTCCCACTAATGCAAATAGCACGCTCTGCTAATGTGTCTGCCTCTAGTGTCATAACACAGTTAGGTAGGGGTTTGAATCTTACAAATGGAAAGTATGTATTTTACTGTGGGTGGGGTTAGTGTGTGTGCACAATGGTGGGGGTGGGATGTGGCTTTTGCCAAATGGGGCTATGCACTGCAGGGTGCACATTTCCCTTAACAAACAGTGATGTTGACAGCACCCTATACAAACAAAACAACAAAAGAGAAGGTGTTGGTACCAATAACGCATGTAAGGTAACACTTCTTCAAGTAATGTCCACAAAACGAAGTAGGATAAACGAACAATCCTTTTACTCTATACAAACAACATGACAACAGACAACTGCCAGTACTCAGTATAGTGCTACATGCTACTGTAACACGCACATGTACCAGAATATACCTAGATACAGGTTTCCCAGGAGCACACCAGCACTAACAAGTTATACCTATTACCATTCTTGTCGGCCCCAACACTTGGACCAGACAACAAAGGAGAGGGAGTATCAATATTCATCGCAGATTCCCACACTTCCACATTGGTGGCAAAGTACCACATAGGTGTTAAGCCATTGAGTACAGAAGACGTAATTGGGGACCTGGGGAACAAACTTGATGTCAACCACATGGCCAACGTGGATTGAAAGACATGTTATATAGCCCAGTTAATCATGAAGGGATTCACATGTACGGCAGGGGAGGTCATTGTGTCTCTTTACTCATCCATCATCAGGCCTATAATTGAGTACAATGCACCTTTTGGGATATACCTAACCAGACACCTACAGCAACTGGTAAAGCCCAACAGTACCTCATCAAGAGGATCAAAGGGCTCAAACAGATGCCATATGCTGCCCAGTTAAAGAAAATCCAGCTGGACTCAGTGGCATACTGCCTGTTCAGAGGCAATCTGTGCCTGCCATATACAGCCATGTCCAACCCAGAAGTAATGAACATGCTGCACCTCAGGAAATCAAAGTCCCATATAGCCACACGCTCAGGAGACCTGAACCTTAGCACTGACATAAATAGGACATGCTGGAGGGGCATATTCCTAACTCAGAGGCTCCCTTCACTCTGTAATGAACTCACAGTACAGGTTAGGCAGAGTCCCTCATTGACTCTCTTCCATAGGAATCTGGATGAGTGGATGGAGATCATAGTTGTACCCCAGGTATCACTTCTATGTCACTGTTAGACAGAGGCACAGTATACTAACCTCGGAAAAGGGCATAGCAGCATAAATTTTAATTGGGTGGCAAAAGACAAACACATTCTACTAGGCTTATCAATGCCCTAGTGCAAATAGCCTGGTATGAACCTATGAACCTATGTGTACTGCTATAGTACTTCTGCCATATGTTGCATGTGTGTGTGTTGTGGGGGATGCACAGGTAATGGCCAGATATTTCCTCACAGGCAACACGTCTGAAACACTCTGGGTGTTCATCCCTACATACTGTATGTGTGTTGCCATCCAACCCTGTGATGTGGACACACATTACTCAGTCTGGATATACATATCCCAACAACACCACAAGCACAGTACACTACCTTGCTATGTATGCATGTAATTACACAGTTATTCACTAGTTAGGACTGTGATGCTATCCATGCAGCCCACTGGGCCAGTGGAAGCCACAACACACACTGCTGGCCCCTTTACAAAAGCTTACCACAGACATCCCACATAGTGCATGTACTGTGCACACACATATCTAACCCAGACCGTAGGCACACCACTTATTTATCCTGTCCAGTGGATTACAGATACAGGCACATTGTATAACAATAGCAGGAGGCTACTGCAGCACAGGGCAGATTCACATGAAGGCAAGGCATCTGTGGTCAGCAGTGTTAAGATGCTTCACATTCACCAAATGCACAGATATTGGCAACATTGTTGCACACAGTTTAGGTACAGGTACCCCCCCCCATTCTCCTACACAAGTGGAATTAGTTATCACAGATGACTGTAACCTCCCTATCATCTCACATGTCCAGGTGAGGGCCACCCTCAACATTGCAGAACACATAGCATCACTGTTACAAAATGGTATCCCTGGATGTGTGATACGTTCACCCCTAGAGGACATAGCACCACATTACAGACTGATATTAATCCCTGGCCATACTACAGGATATGTACCTGAACAGTGCCATACATACACAGTGGCCCCACACCAATGGGGAGGAACCTCTACTGACCCTGGGAACTACTGCATCATATGCATAACTGGCCTTGTGTTCTAAGCTATGGAAGTTTTAAGTATGGACAACATGTACAGCAATATTACATATGTATATATTTCAGGACTATGTACACACAACCTATCTCATGGACATACCTATAGATAGTGAACTATGATACATTTGGAGGTGTCACAGTAAACACAGCATTAACCTGCTACTTTGCATTACCTGTGTTTGTGGCAGCTGTTGCTGTGTCAGTGGTGCTGCTTGCTGCTTGCTGTTTGCTGCTGCTGCTGGTGGTTTTGCTGCTGGCTGTCTTTATTTCTGTTTTTTTCTCTCTCTGTCTCTCTCTCTTTCTCTGTCGGTTTTGTGCAATGAATGTATTGCATGTGTGGAGTGTGGGTACTGGATGCTTTTGTAGGTATCTGCATAGGTCCATGTGATGGCCTCTGCACCAATTGTAAGGCAGCATTTGCTAATTGCATGCAGCCAGTTGTGTACTGATTGCATGTCTCACTGTGATTTCAGGACAGTGCTATAAAAGGGTATGTGAGATAGGCATTGCCCTTTCAGATTGTAAGGGCGTGGACCATGCTGGTATGCTCTTGACAGTGTACTGTGAGTGTGAAGGTTAGTCTCTCATGCTTCATGCTGTGTTGTAAATTCAGGTTGCTGCATTTCTCTCACCTGTTCCCTGTAGTGAGTGTGCATGCATACTGACACCTACAACTATATTTCATATGTATTGCTATATATATATATATATATATATATATATATATATATATATATATGTGTACATATACATACTTTCATATATGTACATTAGCTGACATTATTGGGTACAAGCTAACAATTAGTAGGGCTGTTTCTGTTAACACTACACTAGTATGGGAATCCAGTAATTGGGACAGTAAAAGTCTGCCTGACATGCTTTGGGTAGTACACATACTATATTGCCTTTATCTTCATTCCTACTATTACATGTTCCACTTCTTTTAGCACTATATTCCTGTATGAGAGTCATGGCTTACTGGTAGGTCATACAGACTAGTGTTACAATGGTCTTGTGGTAGGGCCTACTAGTATGCTTATATTTTGCTTTCAAATTGAGTACAGGGCCTATCAATCAAAGTGCTGGAGGCACCTTTAAGCAGTTAAAGGGGTTAGTAGGTCTCACAGGAGTCAGGCTGTGTTGCAGATTCTGGTTGCTGCATTTATTTTCACTGTTCCCTGTAGTGCGTGTGTGTGAATACTGACACCTACCACTATATTTCACATGTATTAATATATTTATATATATATATATATATATATATATATATATATATATATATATATATGTACATATAATACTTTCATATATGTACATTAACTTACATTATTATGTACAAGCTAACAATTAGCAGGGCTATTTCCGTGAACACTAAACTAGTATGGGAATCCAGTAATTCAGGCATTAAAAATCTACCTGACATGCTTTGGGTAGTACACATCCTATATTCCCTTTATATTGATTCCTACTATTACATGTTATATATATTTTAGCACTATGTTCTTGTATGAGAGTCATGGCTTAGTGGTAGGTCATACAGACTAGTGTTACCAAGGTCCTGGATTTGAGACTGACAGTGGATATTTATTTTTCTTTCGAAATGAGTATAGGACCTGTCAATCAAAAGTGCCAAAGGCACTTTTAAGCATTTAAAACCAGGTCTGCGCTCGTTTGCTGAGCTCACGCTTGCACTGGCGTTTAGCTCACAAGACACAAGCGCACACCCACGCTATTTTCTTTGAAAGAAAAGAAAAAGGGGTGACAGGAAAGTGGTGAAAAAGGGGTCACAAAGAGGATAAGACAGTAGGGAAACAAGCTTGGAATTTGCAGGAAGGATGTAGGTGAGGCCCATTGCTGCCCATGTCTTTCTCAGCAACAGCTGTGCATTTGTATGCAATTTGGTGTGAAATTTGGAACCTTCCATCCCTGAGAGAGGTGTCAGGACAACATTAATACCTGTTGTACAGCCAATTGTAATTAACAGTTTCAATGTCCAGCGGACATGTGTGCAACATGGACAGCTATGTATGGGGCGTAATTTTTTTGTGGGTACAGAGTGCCCTTTTTTTTTTTTTTAATCAGGTGAGAGTGGTATGTCAGGTGAGGTAGTCGGTATAGCTGGGGAGGTAGGTTGGGTAGGTTAACAGACAAGACAGACAAGACGCATACAGGGGCGGTGTATGACACATGTGGGGGGGTTACACAATTGACGGGGACGGAGGTTGGGATATCCAAGGCACATGAGCCCACAGATGGCAACAGTGGAACTGATATCCCCACCCATCGGCAGTTGCCACTGTTCCTTCACAGCCCAGGACGGGGCTGTGCTGGGGGCTGTGCAGGCGGGACAACGGGCAAGCCCGTAAGCTGTGCCACCCGGGCCTCAAGCTGGCGTAGGGGCCCAAGAACAGAGTCTTGGATCTCCCTTCGCACCACAGACCGGACACCTTGGAAGGTGAGTGAACGTGCTCCTCCGGCCACGCTTGCAGAGGGGGGACGGGCCCCATCCCCTGCAGCGCTTCCACCCGAAGGTGGCACAGGGCCACCGGAGGAGGGTCCGGCCTGGGCACTAGTGCCAGGTGCAGTCGCCAGCTGAGGTGGGAGAGGTGGGTCCGCTGGGACCTGCCTTCCCAAGCGTTCTAGGTTTGTGTGTATGTTATGTTAGTTTGGGTTAGTGGCATATTATTCCATTCAAATTAGTTGTAACAGCATGCATTGGTATTCCCATTAAACAAACACCAAGATATTAACACCATTGAACAACGGCATATCAATATCACATGCATTATTTGAACGGAAATACACAATCAAACAACATGCAGGGTTGATTAATGGCAACAGGCCATCAGGTTTGCAGGTATGACCGGGGCACATGCAACAACAGACATGCATATATTTTTGAAACAGGAAAAATGTCCATGGTTAATGAAATGTTCACATACCAATATTTAGTGGGTTTTTTAATTTGCAATTATAGGGTGGGGTGGAGAAAGAAAATGATGACACATTCATAAATTATACATTGGTATACATTTGTAATAAAAACACAATTAACTTGTGGGTGATAGTTTCCAAATGATTTTTACTTGACTGTCATGCTAGACTTGTTACAGATACATCACTATCCTAGTTATTTTGAATTTGATCAGATACATCATCCTGCTACACTTTGATGACAGGGCAGGGGACAACTATGGATGTTTAGTATGTCAGACAATCATTCATTCTATCTGCAAATTGCTGACTGTGATCACCATATACAGATTTTGGCCTGAACATTCAAGAGTCAGACACACTGAAATCAGTTTGGGATGTTAAGTTTTAATTCCCACATGCATTTAGTTCTGTAGAACCACACTGAAGCTTATATATTCAGGTGTTATTACTACTTTATTCATTGATACATGACCCTTTCTGTCACTCTCACACATCCTGCAATTTCACAGTTTAGGTTGGTACTTCTAGGCTTTGTTCACATATTAGACCTGTGGGGATTCCAACACTTTCTAGCAGCCTCACTTCTGTCATGATTCAGCATTTCAACAGGGGATATATCTCACATGTGATTACCTCAGATTCTGAAGCTGTACTCTTGAGACTACTGCAGGTTATACTACATTTAATTAATGGTGGGACATCTGTATTACAGCACTATTTATTTCTATCACTTATATTTCCAATTTCACTTGCATATTGATGAACTTGTTGCAGCCATACCTGCAGACTTTTACTTGCTGCTTGCACATTCTATTACTTTTAAGCAATACACTGCAGTGTTCTGCTACATGCTAGACTATAATATTTATTTACAAGTACTAGGTGGGGTTACTAACCTGCATGGTGGCGCAGCCGCACCAGCCTGCAGTCATGTGTCTGTCGATTCATAGACCGGACACCTGCAGCTGTAATACAAAACAAGTAATATTGGGATACACATCTCCATGGTATCAGCTAGTTGAATTCCTTACATACATAAGTAAAATGTAACTTACTCAGTAGTGGGGCGTTGGGCATATCCCGGGCCTCCTGGATCCATTGGGTCAACTGGTCTTGCTTACGTCGCTTCAGGTCCGCATGGTGGTGACGGACCTGCTCACCAGTGCGTGGAATCCCAGTAGCACTAGTAAGATCATGAGCCAACTGGTCCCATGCCTCCGCCCTGTACCCTGGCCCTGCATGAGTTGGGCCTCATGATGGTGAACTAGGAGCCAGACCATGTATCTGGACTCCTCAACACCCCACCGCTGTGCTCGAAAGCAACGTCCCTCCCCTACTCCACTCATTCTGCCTGCAGGTGTATTCTACAATCATTTATGCTGTGTATTCCCACCTATGGGGCTTATATATGCCGATTTTCCCACACATTTCTATGATTGGCCGGCTTAGAATTGTATCTACTTCACAGAAACTGCTTTATCATGCTCCATTTTGAATTACATCCTATATATATGCTATTTCTGCATTTCTAAGTGCTGCTGTTATGGCTTAGTGGTTTAGTACCTTGACTTTAGTGCATGGTATCCTGGGTTCGAGACTGACAGTGGGTATTTATTTTTCTTTTGAAATGAGTACAGGACCTGTCAATCAAAAGTGCCAAAAGCACTTTTAAGCATTTAAAACCAGGTCTGCACTCGTTTGCACGGAGCTCACTCATGCGCACCACCAGTTAGCTTGTGGGCACGTCGCGCAAATGGTGTGCGCTGGGTTACACCTTAACTGGCTAGTAACACACATGTTAAACTAAGCACAGCTAGTTGCACACAGTTTGAGCCTGTTAAACCAGTGCTTAGCTATGAGCAAGCAATTTGCAGTTTGTGAAACACTACTTAGCTACGGGAACTCTGTCTCACTGCAGTTTAGCTATCAGTACATTTCTAACAATTTTTATTATTGTATTACTTGGAAATATATGCTCCATTTCATTCCATTGTACAAAAGGAAATACATTTTTATTTGTACAATACTGTCAGGGGCCTTTTTAGTGTTTATTTACAAAAAAAAAAAGGTTGTTGTGTGGGCTCGAACCTTGCCTGCTCTCAAGCCGACAACTCTACCACTATGCTATTACTTCTTGTCTTACTTTGCATATTTAGTTCTTATATCCTTTTCCAGTGATTGCTAACTGCAGTTGCGCTAGTAGCACACCTGCGCACACGAGCGCACACAGTAGCAAACATTTACGGGGTTTAAAAAAATAAAACAGTTTTTATTTTCATTTTATAACATCTGTTCACACTTTACATTGCTGGTCTGTGGGGGCATGTGTTGTGTAGTGTGTTTATTCACATTTCCATGGCTTTTCTCGTGGCTGTTTACTTTCAACCATTATAGACTTCAGGGGGTGTGTCAGCTTGCAGGGCTTAGCCAACGGACACGCCCCCTACTGTCTTACACGGTCCGTGTAAGAGTTACAGTGTGATTCAGCATGCCTCATGCACCTCATGCATATGCATGACATGCTGACATCACACCGTTTAACTGCAGCCTCCGTGTAAGAGTTATAACTCTTACACGGAGGCTTCCTGAATCTGGCCCAATGTCTCTGCATCATTTATAAATAGATGATATCCTTAACAAGCTATGTAGTGTTGTTTTATAATGTCTCTGCATCATTTAAAGATAGATGTTAACTGTAACAAGCTATGCAGTGTTGTTTTATAATGTCTCTGCATCATTTATAGATAGATGTTAACTGTAACAAGCTATGCAGTGTTGTTTTATAATGTCTCTGCATCATTTATAAATGTTAACTGTAACAAGGTACGCAGTGTTGTTTTTTAATGTCTCTACATCATTTATAGATAGATGTTACCTATAAAAAGTTATGCAGTGTTGTTTTATAATGTCTCTGCATCATTTATAGATATATGTTGTTAATTGTAACAAGCTATGCAGTATTGTTTTATAACTTCTCTGCATCATTTATAGATAGATGTTAACTGTAACAAGCTATGCAGTGTTGTTTTATAATGTCTCTGCATCATTTATAGATAGATGTTAACTGTAACAAGCTATGCAGTGTTGTTTTATAATGTCTCTGCATCATTTATAGATGTTAACTGTAACAAGCTATGCAGTGTTGTTTTATAATGTCTCTGCATCATTTATAGATAGATGTTAACTGTAACAAGCTATGCAGTGTTGTTTTATAATGTCTCTGCATCATTTATAGATAGATGTTAACTGTAACAAGCTATGCAGTGTTGTTTTATAATGTCTCTGCATCATTTATAGATAGATGTTATTAACTGTAACAAGCTATGCAGTGTTGTTTTATAATGTCTCTGCATCATTTATAGATAGATGTTAACTGTAACAAGCTATGCAGTGTTGTTTTATAATGTCTCTGCATCATTTATAGATAGATGTTAACTGTAACAAGCTATGCAGTGTTGTTTTATAATGTCTCTGCATCATTTATAGATAGATGTTAACTGTAACAAGCTATGCAGTGTTGTTTTATAATGTCTCTGCATCATTTATAGATAGATGTTGTTAACTGTAACAAGCTATGCAGTGTTGTTTTATAATGTCTCTGCATCATTTATAGATAGATGTTAACTGTAACAAACTATGCAGTGTTGTTTTATAATGTCTCTGCATCATTTATAGATAGATGTTAACTGTAACAAGCTATGCAGTGTTGTTTTATAATGTCTCTGCATCATTTATAGATAGATGTTAACTGTAACAAGCTATGCAGTGTTGTTTTATAATGTCTCTGCATCATTTATAGATAGATGTTAACTGTAACAAGCTATGCAGTGTTGTTTTATAATGTCTCTGCATCATTTATAGATAGATGTTAACTGTAACAAGCTATGCAGTGTTGTTTTATAATGTCTCTGCATCATTTATAGATAGATGTTAACTGTAACAAGCTATGCAGTGTTGTTTTATAATGTCTCTGCATCATTTATAGATAGATGTTAACTGTAACAAGCTATGCAGTGTTGTTTTATAATGTCTCTGCATCATTTATAGATAGATGTTAACTGTAACAAGCTATGCAGTGTTGTTTTATAATGTCTCTGCATCATTTATAGATAGATGTTAACTGTAACAAGCTATGCAGTGTTGTTTTATAATGTCTCTGCATCATTTATAGATAGATGTTAACTGTAACAAGCTATGCAGTGTTGTTTTATAATGTCTCTGCATCATTTATAGATAGATGTTAACTGTAACAAGCTATGCAGTGTTGTTTTATAATGTCTCTGCATCATTTATAGATAGATGTTAACTGTAACAAGCTATGCAGTGTTGTTTTATAATGTCTCTGCATCATTTATAGATAGATGTTAACTGTAACAAGCTATGCAGTGTTGTTTTATAATGTCTCTGCATCATTTATAGATAGATGTTAACTGTAACAAGCTATGCAGTGTTGTTTTATAATGTCTCTGCATCATTTATAGATAGATGTTAACTGTAACAAGCTATGCAGTGTTGTTTTATAATGTCTCTGCATCATTTATAGATAGATGTTAACTGTAACAAGCTATGCAGTGTTGTTTTATAATGTCTCTGCATCATTTATAGATAGATGTTAACTGTAACAAGCTATGCAGTGTTGTTTTATAATGTCTCTGCATCATTTATAGATAGATGTTAACTGTAACAAGCTATGCAGTGTTGTTTTATAATGTCTATGCATCATTTATAGATAGATGTTAACTGCAAAAAGCTATGCAGTGTTTTATAACTTCTCTGCATCATTTATGGATAGATGTTATCTGTAACAAGCTATGCAGTGTTGTTTTATAACGTCTGTGCATCATTTATACATAGATGTTAACTGTAGCAAGATATGCAGTGTTGTTTTATAATGTCTCTGCATCATTTATAGATAGATGTTAACTGTAACAAGCTATGCAGTGTTGTTTTATAATGTCTCTGCATCATTTATAGATAGATGTTAACTGTAACAAGCTATGCAGTGTTGTTTTATAATGTCTCTGCATCATTTATAGATAGATGTTAACTGTAACAAGCTATGCAGTGTTGTTTTATAATGTCTCTGCATCATTTATAGATAGATGTTAACTGTAACAAGCTATGCAGTGTTGTTTTATAATGTCTCTGCATCATTTATAGATAGATGTTAACTGTAACAAGCTATGCAGTGTTGTTTTATAATGTCTCTGCATCATTTATAGATAGATGTTAACTGTAACAAGCTATGCAGTGTTGTTTTATAATGTCTCTGCATCATTTATAGATAGATGTTAACTGTAACAAGCTATGCAGTGTTGTTTTATAATGTCTCTGCATCATTTATAGATAGATGTTAACTGTAACAAGCTATGCAGTGTTGTTTTATAATGTCTCTGCATCATTTATAGATAGATGTTAACTGTAACAAGCTATGCAGTGTTGTTTTATAATGTCTCTGCATCATTTATAGATAGATGTTAACTGTAACAAGCTATGCAGTGTTGTTTTATAATGTCTCTGCATCATTTATAGATAGATGTTAACTGTAACAAGCTATGCAGTGTTGTTTTATAATGTCTCTGCATCATTTATAGATAGATGTTAACTGTAACAAGCTATGCAGTGTTGTTTTATAATGTCTCTGCATCATTTATAGATAGATGTTAACTGTAACAAGCTATGCAGTGTTGTTTTATAATGTCTCTGCATCATTTATAGATAGATGTTAACTGTAACAAGCTATGCAGTGTTGTTTTATAATGTCTCTGCATCATTTATAGATAGATGTTAACTGTAACAAGCTATGCAGTGTTGTTTTATAATGTCTCTGCATCATTTATAGATAGATGTTAACTGTAACAAGCTATGCAGTGTTGTTTTATAATGTCTCTGCATCATTTATAGATAGATGTTAACTGTAACAAGCTATGCAGTGTTGTTTTATAATGTCTCTGCATCATTTATAGATAGATGTTAACTGTAACAAGCTATGCAGTGTTGTTTTATAATGTCTCTGCATCATTTATAGATAGATGTTAACTGTAACAAGCTATGCAGTGTTGTTTTATAATGTCTCTGCATCATTTATAGATAGATGTTAACTGTAACAAGCTATGCAGTGTTGTTTTATAATGTCTCTGCATCATTTATAGATAGATGTTAACTGTAACAAGCTATGCAGTGTTGTTTTATAATGTCTCTGCATCATTTATAGATAGATGTTAACTGTAACAAGCTATGCAGTGTTGTTTTATAATGTCTCTGCATCATTTATAGATAGATGTTAACTGTAACAAGCTATGCAGTGTTGTTTTATAATGTCTCTGCATCATTTATAGATAGATGTTAACTGTAACAAGCTATGCAGTGTTGTTTTATAATGTCTCTGCATCATTTATAGATAGATGTTAACTGTAACAAGCTATGCAGTGTTGTTTTATAATGTCTCTGCATCATTTATAGATAGATGTTAACTGTAACAAGCTATGCAGTGTTGTTTTATAATGTCTCTGCATCATTTATAGATAGATGTTAACTGTAACAAGCTATGCAGTGTTGTTTTATAATGTCTCTGCATCATTTATAGATAGATGTTAACTGTAACAAGCTATGCAGTGTTGTTTTATAATGTCTCTGCATCATTTATAGATAGATGTTAACTGTAACAAGCTATGCAGTGTTGTTTTATAATGTCTCTGCATCATTTATAGATAGATGTTAACTGTAACAAGCTATGCAGTGTTGTTTTATAATGTCTCTGCATCATTTATAGATAGATGTTAACTGTAACAAGCTATGCAGTGTTGTTTTATAATGTCTCTGCATCATTTATAGATAGATGTTAACTGTAACAAGCTATGCAGTGTTGTTTTATAATGTCTCTGCATCATTTATAGATAGATGTTAACTGTAACAAGCTATGCAGTGTTGTTTTATAATGTCTCTGCATCATTTATAGATAGATGTTAACTGTAACAAGCTATGCAGTGTTGTTTTATAATGTCTCTGCATCATTTATAGATAGATGTTAACTGTAACAAGCTATGCAGTGTTGTTTTATAATGTCTCTGCATCATTTATAGATAGATGTTAACTGTAACAAGCTATGCAGTGTTGTTTTATAATGTCTCTGCATCATTTATAGATAGATGTTAACTGTAACAAGCTATGCAGTGTTGTTTTATAATGTCTCTGCATCATTTATAGATAGATGTTAACTGTAACAAGCTATGCAGTGTTGTTTTATAATGTCTCTGCATCATTTATAGATAGATGTTAACTGTAACAAGCTATGCAGTGTTGTTTTATAATGTCTCTGCATCATTTATAGATAGATGTTAACTGTAACAAGCTATGCAGTGTTGTTTTATAATGTCTCTGCATCATTTATAGATAGATGTTAACTGTAACAAGCTATGCAGTGTTGTTTTATAATGTCTCTGCATCATTTATAGATAGATGTTAACTGTAACAAGCTATGCAGTGTTGTTTTATAATGTCTCTGCATCATTTATAGATAGATGTTAACTGTAACAAGCTATGCAGTGTTGTTTTATAATGTCTCTGCATCATTTATAGATAGATGTTAACTGTAACAAGCTATGCAGTGTTGTTTTATAATGTCTCTGCATCATTTATAGATAGATGTTAACTGTAACAAGCTATGCAGTGTTGTTTTATAATGTCTCTGCATCATTTATAGATAGATGTTAACTGTAACAAGCTATGCAGTGTTGTTTTATAATGTCTCTGCATCATTTATAGATAGATGTTAACTGTAACAAGCTATGCAGTGTTGTTTTATAATGTCTCTGCATCATTTATAGATAGATGTTAACTGTAACAAGCTATGCAGTGTTGTTTTATAATGTCTCTGCATCATTTATAGATAGATGTTAACTGTAACAAGCTATGCAGTGTTGTTTTATAATGTCTCTGCATCATTTATAGATAGATGTTAACTGTAACAAGCTATGCAGTGTTGTTTTATAATGTCTCTGCATCATTTATAGATAGATGTTAACTGTAACAAGCTATGCAGTGTTGTTTTATAATGTCTCTGCATCATTTATAGATAGATGTTAACTGTAACAAGCTATGCAGTGTTGTTTTATAATGTCTCTGCATCATTTATAGATAGATGTTAACTGTAACAAGCTATGCAGTGTTGTTTTATAATGTCTCTGCATCATTTATAGATAGATGTTAACTGTAACAAGCTATGCAGTGTTGTTTTATAATGTCTCTGCATCATTTATAGATAGATGTTAACTGTAACAAGCTATGCAGTGTTGTTTTATAATGTCTCTGCATCATTTATAGATAGATGTTAACTGTAACAAGCTATGCAGTGTTGTTTTATAATGTCTCTGCATCATTTATAGATAGATGTTAACTGTAACAAGCTATGCAGTGTTGTTTTATAATGTCTCTGCATCATTTATAGATAGATGTTAACTGTAACAAGCTATGCAGTGTTGTTTTATAATGTCTCTGCATCATTTATAGATAGATGTTAACTGTAACAAGCTATGCAGTGTTGTTTTATAATGTCTCTGCATCATTTATAGATAGATGTTAACTGTAACAAGCTATGCAGTGTTGTTTTATAATGTCTCTGCATCATTTATAGATAGATGTTAACTGTAACAAGCTATGCAGTGTTGTTTTATAATGTCTCTGCATCATTTATAGATAGATGTTAACTGTAACAAGCTATGCAGTGTTGTTTTATAATGTCTCTGCATCATTTATAGATAGATGTTAACTGTAACAAGCTATGCAGTGTTGTTTTATAATGTCTCTGCATCATTTATAGATAGATGTTAACTGTAACAAGCTATGCAGTGTTGTTTTATAATGTCTCTGCATCATTTATAGATAGATGTTAACTGTAACAAGCTATGCAGTGTTGTTTTATAATGTCTCTGCATCATTTATAGATAGATGTTAACTGTAACAAGCTATGCAGTGTTGTTTTATAATGTCTCTGCATCATTTATAGATAGATGTTAACTGTAACAAGCTATGCAGTGTTGTTTTATAATGTCTCTGCATCATTTATAGATAGATGTTAACTGTAACAAGCTATGCAGTGTTGTTTTATAATGTCTCTGCATCATTTATAGATAGATGTTAACTGTAACAAGCTATGCAGTGTTGTTTTATAATGTCTCTGCATCATTTATAGATAGATGTTAACTGTAACAAGCTATGCAGTGTTGTTTTATAATGTCTCTGCATCATTTATAGATAGATGTTAACTGTAACAAGCTATGCAGTGTTGTTTTATAATGTCTCTGCATCATTTATAGATAGATGTTAACTGTAACAAGCTATGCAGTGTTGTTTTATAATGTCTCTGCATCATTTATAGATAGATGTTAACTGTAACAAGCTATGCAGTGTTGTTTTATAATGTCTCTGCATCATTTATAGATAGATGTTAACTGTAACAAGCTATGCAGTGTTGTTTTATAATGTCTCTGCATCATTTATAGATAGATGTTAACTGTAACAAGCTATGCAGTGTTGTTTTATAATGTCTCTGCATCATTTATAGATAGATGTTAACTGTAACAAGCTATGCAGTGTTGTTTTATAATGTCTCTGCATCATTTATAGATAGATGTTAACTGTAACAAGCTATGCAGTGTTGTTTTATAATGTCTCTGCATCATTTATAGATAGATGTTAACTGTAACAAGCTATGCAGTGTTGTTTTATAATGTCTCTGCATCATTTATAGATAGATGTTAACTGTAACAAGCTATGCAGTGTTGTTTTATAATGTCTCTGCATCATTTATAGATAGATGTTAACTGTAACAAGCTATGCAGTGTTGTTTTATAATGTCTCTGCATCATTTATAGATAGATGTTAACTGTAACAAGCTATGCAGTGTTGTTTTATAATGTCTCTGCATCATTTATAGATAGATGTTAACTGTAACAAGCTATGCAGTGTTGTTTTATAATGTCTCTGCATCATTTATAGATAGATGTTAACTGTAACAAGCTATGCAGTGTTGTTTTATAATGTCTCTGCATCATTTATAGATAGATGTTAACTGTAACAAGCTATGCAGTGTTGTTTTATAATGTCTCTGCATCATTTATAGATAGATGTTAACTGTAACAAGCTATGCAGTGTTGTTTTATAATGTCTCTGCATCATTTATAGATAGATGTTAACTGTAACAAGCTATGCAGTGTTGTTTTATAATGTCTCTGCATCATTTATAGATAGATGTTAACTGTAACAAGCTATGCAGTGTTGTTTTATAATGTCTCTGCATCATTTATAGATAGATGTTAACTGTAACAAGCTATGCAGTGTTGTTTTATAATGTCTCTGCATCATTTATAGATAGATGTTAACTGTAACAAGCTATGCAGTGTTGTTTTATAATGTCTCTGCATCATTTATAGATAGATGTTAACTGTAACAAGCTATGCAGTGTTGTTTTATAATGTCTCTGCATCATTTATAGATAGATGTTAACTGTAACAAGCTATGCAGTGTTGTTTTATAATGTCTCTGCATCATTTATAGATAGATGTTAACTGTAACAAGCTATGCAGTGTTGTTTTATAATGTCTCTGCATCATTTATAGATAGATGTTAACTGTAACAAGCTATGCAGTGTTGTTTTATAATGTCTCTGCATCATTTATAGATAGATGTTAACTGTAACAAGCTATGCAGTGTTGTTTTATAATGTCTCTGCATCATTTATAGATAGATGTTAACTGTAACAAGCTATGCAGTGTTGTTTTATAATGTCTCTGCATCATTTATAGATAGATGTTAACTGTAACAAGCTATGCAGTGTTGTTTTATAATGTCTCTGCATCATTTATAGATAGATGTTAACTGTAACAAGCTATGCAGTGTTGTTTTATAATGTCTCTGCATCATTTATAGATAGATGTTAACTGTAACAAGCTATGCAGTGTTGTTTTATAATGTCTCTGCATCATTTATAGATAGATGTTAACTGTAACAAGCTATGCAGTGTTGTTTTATAATGTCTCTGCATCATTTATAGATAGATGTTAACTGTAACAAGCTATGCAGTGTTGTTTTATAATGTCTCTGCATCATTTATAGATAGATGTTAACTGTAACAAGCTATGCAGTGTTGTTTTATAATGTCTCTGCATCATTTATAGATAGATGTTAACTGTAACAAGCTATGCAGTGTTGTTTTATAATGTCTCTGCATCATTTATAGATAGATGTTAACTGTAACAAGCTATGCAGTGTTGTTTTATAATGTCTCTGCATCATTTATAGATAGATGTTAACTGTAACAAGCTATGCAGTGTTGTTTTATAATGTCTCTGCATCATTTATAGATAGATGTTAACTGTAACAAGCTATGCAGTGTTGTTTTATAATGTCTCTGCATCATTTATAGATAGATGTTAACTGTAACAAGCTATGCAGTGTTGTTTTATAATGTCTCTGCATCATTTATAGATAGATGTTAACTGTAACAAGCTATGCAGTGTTGTTTTATAATGTCTCTGCATCATTTATAGATAGATGTTAACTGTAACAAGCTATGCAGTGTTGTTTTATAATGTCTCTGCATCATTTATAGATAGATGTTAACTGTAACAAGCTATGCAGTGTTGTTTTATAATGTCTCTGCATCATTTATAGATAGATGTTAACTGTAACAAGCTATGCAGTGTTGTTTTATAATGTCTCTGCATCATTTATAGATAGATGTTAACTGTAACAAGCTATGCAGTGTTGTTTTATAATGTCTCTGCATCATTTATAGATAGATGTTAACTGTAACAAGCTATGCAGTGTTGTTTTATAATGTCTCTGCATCATTTATAGATAGATGTTAACTGTAACAAGCTATGCAGTGTTGTTTTATAATGTCTCTGCATCATTTATAGATAGATGTTAACTGTAACAAGCTATGCAGTGTTGTTTTATAATGTCTCTGCATCATTTATAGATAGATGTTAACTGTAACAAGCTATGCAGTGTTGTTTTATAATGTCTCTGCATCATTTATAGATAGATGTTAACTGTAACAAGCTATGCAGTGTTGTTTTATAATGTCTCTGCATCATTTATAGATAGATGTTAACTGTAACAAGCTATGCAGTGTTGTTTTATAATGTCTCTGCATCATTTATAGATAGATGTTAACTGTAACAAGCTATGCAGTGTTGTTTTATAATGTCTCTGCATCATTTATAGATAGATGTTAACTGTAACAAGCTATGCAGTGTTGTTTTATAATGTCTCTGCATCATTTATAGATAGATGTTAACTGTAACAAGCTATGCAGTGTTGTTTTATAATGTCTCTGCATCATTTATAGATAGATGTTAACTGTAACAAGCTATGCAGTGTTGTTTTATAATGTCTCTGCATCATTTATAGATAGATGTTAACTGTAACAAGCTATGCAGTGTTGTTTTATAATGTCTCTGCATCATTTATAGATAGATGTTAACTGTAACAAGCTATGCAGTGTTGTTTTATAATGTCTCTGCATCATTTATAGATAGATGTTAACTGTAACAAGCTATGCAGTGTTGTTTTATAATGTCTCTGCATCATTTATAGATAGATGTTAACTGTAACAAGCTATGCAGTGTTGTTTTATAATGTCTCTGCATCATTTATAGATAGATGTTAACTGTAACAAGCTATGCAGTGTTGTTTTATAATGTCTCTGCATCATTTATAGATAGATGTTAACTGTAACAAGCTATGCAGTGTTGTTTTATAATGTCTCTGCATCATTTATAGATAGATGTTAACTGTAACAAGCTATGCAGTGTTGTTTTATAATGTCTCTGCATCATTTATAGATAGATGTTAACTGTAACAAGCTATGCAGTGTTGTTTTATAATGTCTCTGCATCATTTATAGATAGATGTTAACTGTAACAAGCTATGCAGTGTTGTTTTATAATGTCTCTGCATCATTTATAGATAGATGTTAACTGTAACAAGCTATGCAGTGTTGTTTTATAATGTCTCTGCATCATTTATAGATAGATGTTAACTGTAACAAGCTATGCAGTGTTGTTTTATAATGTCTCTGCATCATTTATAGATAGATGTTAACTGTAACAAGCTATGCAGTGTTGTTTTATAATGTCTCTGCATCATTTATAGATAGATGTTAACTGTAACAAGCTATGCAGTGTTGTTTTATAATGTCTCTGCATCATTTATAGATAGATGTTAACTGTAACAAGCTATGCAGTGTTGTTTTATAATGTCTCTGCATCATTTATAGATAGATGTTAACTGTAACAAGCTATGCAGTGTTGTTTTATAATGTCTCTGCATCATTTATAGATAGATGTTAACTGTAACAAGCTATGCAGTGTTGTTTTATAATGTCTCTGCATCATTTATAGATAGATGTTAACTGTAACAAGCTATGCAGTGTTGTTTTATAATGTCTCTGCATCATTTATAGATAGATGTTAACTGTAACAAGCTATGCAGTGTTGTTTTATAATGTCTCTGCATCATTTATAGATAGATGTTAACTGTAACAAGCTATGCAGTGTTGTTTTATAATGTCTCTGCATCATTTATAGATAGATGTTAACTGTAACAAGCTATGCAGTGTTGTTTTATAATGTCTCTGCATCATTTATAGATAGATGTTAACTGTAACAAGCTATGCAGTGTTGTTTTATAATGTCTCTGCATCATTTATAGATAGATGTTAACTGTAACAAGCTATGCAGTGTTGTTTTATAATGTCTCTGCATCATTTATAGATAGATGTTAACTGTAACAAGCTATGCAGTGTTGTTTTATAATGTCTCTGCATCATTTATAGATAGATGTTAACTGTAACAAGCTATGCAGTGTTGTTTTATAATGTCTCTGCATCATTTATAGATAGATGTTAACTGTAACAAGCTATGCAGTGTTGTTTTATAATGTCTCTGCATCATTTATAGATAGATGTTAACTGTAACAAGCTATGCAGTGTTGTTTTATAATGTCTCTGCATCATTTATAGATAGATGTTAACTGTAACAAGCTATGCAGTGTTGTTTTATAATGTCTCTGCATCATTTATAGATAGATGTTAACTGTAACAAGCTATGCAGTGTTGTTTTATAATGTCTCTGCATCATTTATAGATAGATGTTAACTGTAACAAGCTATGCAGTGTTGTTTTATAATGTCTCTGCATCATTTATAGATAGATGTTAACTGTAACAAGCTATGCAGTGTTGTTTTATAATGTCTCTGCATCATTTATAGATAGATGTTAACTGTAACAAGCTATGCAGTGTTGTTTTATAATGTCTCTGCATCATTTATAGATAGATGTTAACTGTAACAAGCTATGCAGTGTTGTTTTATAATGTCTCTGCATCATTTATAGATAGATGTTAACTGTAACAAGCTATGCAGTGTTGTTTTATAATGTCTCTGCATCATTTATAGATAGATGTTAACTGTAACAAGCTATGCAGTGTTGTTTTATAATGTCTCTGCATCATTTATAGATAGATGTTAACTGTAACAAGCTATGCAGTGTTGTTTTATAATGTCTCTGCATCATTTATAGATAGATGTTAACTGTAACAAGCTATGCAGTGTTGTTTTATAATGTCTCTGCATCATTTATAGATAGATGTTAACTGTAACAAGCTATGCAGTGTTGTTTTATAATGTCTCTGCATCATTTATAGATAGATGTTAACTGTAACAAGCTATGCAGTGTTGTTTTATAATGTCTCTGCATCATTTATAGATAGATGTTAACTGTAACAAGCTATGCAGTGTTGTTTTATAATGTCTCTGCATCATTTATAGATAGATGTTAACTGTAACAAGCTATGCAGTGTTGTTTTATAATGTCTCTGCATCATTTATAGATAGATGTTAACTGTAACAAGCTATGCAGTGTTGTTTTATAATGTCTCTGCATCATTTATAGATAGATGTTAACTGTAACAAGCTATGCAGTGTTGTTTTATAATGTCTCTGCATCATTTATAGATAGATGTTAACTGTAACAAGCTATGCAGTGTTGTTTTATAATGTCTCTGCATCATTTATAGATAGATGTTAACTGTAACAAGCTATGCAGTGTTGTTTTATAATGTCTCTGCATCATTTATAGATAGATGTTAACTGTAACAAGCTATGCAGTGTTGTTTTATAATGTCTCTGCATCATTTATAGATAGATGTTAACTGTAACAAGCTATGCAGTGTTGTTTTATAATGTCTCTGCATCATTTATAGATAGATGTTAACTGTAACAAGCTATGCAGTGTTGTTTTATAATGTCTCTGCATCATTTATAGATAGATGTTAACTGTAACAAGCTATGCAGTGTTGTTTTATAATGTCTCTGCATCATTTATAGATAGATGTTAACTGTAACAAGCTATGCAGTGTTGTTTTATAATGTCTCTGCATCATTTATAGATAGATGTTAACTGTAACAAGCTATGCAGTGTTGTTTTATAATGTCTCTGCATCATTTATAGATAGATGTTAACTGTAACAAGCTATGCAGTGTTGTTTTATAATGTCTCTGCATCATTTATAGATAGATGTTAACTGTAACAAGCTATGCAGTGTTGTTTTATAATGTCTCTGCATCATTTATAGATAGATGTTAACTGTAACAAGCTATGCAGTGTTGTTTTATAATGTCTCTGCATCATTTATAGATAGATGTTAACTGTAACAAGCTATGCAGTGTTGTTTTATAATGTCTCTGCATCATTTATAGATAGATGTTAACTGTAACAAGCTATGCAGTGTTGTTTTATAATGTCTCTGCATCATTTATAGATAGATGTTAACTGTAACAAGCTATGCAGTGTTGTTTTATAATGTCTCTGCATCATTTATAGATAGATGTTAACTGTAACAAGCTATGCAGTGTTGTTTTATAATGTCTCTGCATCATTTATAGATAGATGTTAACTGTAACAAGCTATGCAGTGTTGTTTTATAATGTCTCTGCATCATTTATAGATAGATGTTAACTGTAACAAGCTATGCAGTGTTGTTTTATAATGTCTCTGCATCATTTATAGATAGATGTTAACTGTAACAAGCTATGCAGTGTTGTTTTATAATGTCTCTGCATCATTTATAGATAGATGTTAACTGTAACAAGCTATGCAGTGTTGTTTTATAATGTCTCTGCATCATTTATAGATAGATGTTAACTGTAACAAGCTATGCAGTGTTGTTTTATAATGTCTCTGCATCATTTATAGATAGATGTTAACTGTAACAAGCTATGCAGTGTTGTTTTATAATGTCTCTGCATCATTTATAGATAGATGTTAACTGTAACAAGCTATGCAGTGTTGTTTTATAATGTCTCTGCATCATTTATAGATAGATGTTAACTGTAACAAGCTATGCAGTGTTGTTTTATAATGTCTCTGCATCATTTATAGATAGATGTTAACTGTAACAAGCTATGCAGTGTTGTTTTATAATGTCTCTGCATCATTTATAGATAGATGTTAACTGTAACAAGCTATGCAGTGTTGTTTTATAATGTCTCTGCATCATTTATAGATAGATGTTAACTGTAACAAGCTATGCAGTGTTGTTTTATAATGTCTCTGCATCATTTATAGATAGATGTTAACTGTAACAAGCTATGCAGTGTTGTTTTATAATGTCTCTGCATCATTTATAGATAGATGTTAACTGTAACAAGCTATGCAGTGTTGTTTTATAATGTCTCTGCATCATTTATAGATAGATGTTAACTGTAACAAGCTATGCAGTGTTGTTTTATAATGTCTCTGCATCATTTATAGATAGATGTTAACTGTAACAAGCTATGCAGTGTTGTTTTATAATGTCTCTGCATCATTTATAGATAGATGTTAACTGTAACAAGCTATGCAGTGTTGTTTTATAATGTCTCTGCATCATTTATAGATAGATGTTAACTGTAACAAGCTATGCAGTGTTGTTTTATAATGTCTCTGCATCATTTATAGATAGATGTTAACTGTAACAAGCTATGCAGTGTTGTTTTATAATGTCTCTGCATCATTTATAGATAGATGTTAACTGTAACAAGCTATGCAGTGTTGTTTTATAATGTCTCTGCATCATTTATAGATAGATGTTAACTGTAACAAGCTATGCAGTGTTGTTTTATAATGTCTCTGCATCATTTATAGATAGATGTTAACTGTAACAAGCTATGCAGTGTTGTTTTATAATGTCTCTGCATCATTTATAGATAGATGTTAACTGTAACAAGCTATGCAGTGTTGTTTTATAATGTCTCTGCATCATTTATAGATAGATGTTAACTGTAACAAGCTATGCAGTGTTGTTTTATAATGTCTCTGCATCATTTATAGATAGATGTTAACTGTAACAAGCTATGCAGTGTTGTTTTATAATGTCTCTGCATCATTTATAGATAGATGTTAACTGTAACAAGCTATGCAGTGTTGTTTTATAATGTCTCTGCATCATTTATAGATAGATGTTAACTGTAACAAGCTATGCAGTGTTGTTTTATAATGTCTCTGCATCATTTATAGATAGATGTTAACTGTAACAAGCTATGCAGTGTTGTTTTATAATGTCTCTGCATCATTTATAGATAGATGTTAACTGTAACAAGCTATGCAGTGTTGTTTTATAATGTCTCTGCATCATTTATAGATAGATGTTAACTGTAACAAGCTATGCAGTGTTGTTTTATAATGTCTCTGCATCATTTATAGATAGATGTTAACTGTAACAAGCTATGCAGTGTTGTTTTATAATGTCTCTGCATCATTTATAGATAGATGTTAACTGTAACAAGCTATGCAGTGTTGTTTTATAATGTCTCTGCATCATTTATAGATAGATGTTAACTGTAACAAGCTATGCAGTGTTGTTTTATAATGTCTCTGCATCATTTATAGATAGATGTTAACTGTAACAAGCTATGCAGTGTTGTTTTATAATGTCTCTGCATCATTTATAGATAGATGTTAACTGTAACAAGCTATGCAGTGTTGTTTTATAATGTCTATGCATCACTTATAGATAGATGTTAACTGTAACAAGGTACGCAGTGTTGTTTTTTAATGTCTCTACATCATTTGTTGATGGATGGTAACTGTGGTAACTGTAGCAAGCTATGCAGTGTTGTTTTATAATGTCTCTGCATCATTTATAGATAGATGTTAACTGTAACAAGCTATGCAGTGTTGTTTTATAATGTCTCTGCATCATTTATAGATAGATGTTAACTGTAACAAGCTATGCAGTGTTGTTTTATAATGTCTCTGCATCATTTATAGATAGACGTTAACTGTAACAAGCTATGCAGTGTTGTTTTATAATGTCTCTGCATCATTTATAGATAGATGTTAACTGTAACAAGCTATGCAGTGTTGTTTTATAATGTCTCTGCATCATTTATAGATAGATGTTAACTGTAACAAGCTATGCAGTGTTGTTTTATAATGTCTCTGCATCATTTATAGATAGATGTTAACTGTAACAAGCTATGCAGTGTTGTTTTATAATGTCTCTGCATCATTTATAGATAGATGTTAACTGTAACAAGCTATGCAGTGTTGTTTTATAATGTCTCTGCATCATTTATAGATAGATGTTAACTGTAACAAGCTATGCAGTGTTGTTTTATAATGTCTCTGCATCATTTATAGATAGATGTTAACTGTAACAAGCTATGCAGTGTTGTTTTATAATGTCTCTGCATCATTTATAGATAGATGTTAACTGTAACAAGCTATGCAGTGTTGTTTTATAATGTCTGCATCATTTATAGATAGATGTTAACTGTAACAAGCTATGCAGTGTTGTTTTATAATGTCTCTGCATCATTTATAGATAGATGTTAACTGTAACAAGCTATGCAGTGTTGTTTTATAATGTCTCTGCATCATTTATAGATAGATGTTAACTGTAACAAGCTATGCAGTGTTGTTTTATAATGTCTCTGCATCATTTATAGATAGATGTTAACTGTAACAAGCTATGCAGTGTTGTTTTATAATGTCTCTGCATCATTTATAGATAGATGTTAACTGTAACAAGCTATGCAGTGTTGTTTTATAATGTCTCTGCATCATTTATAGATAGATGTTAACTGTAACAAGCTATGCAGTGTTGTTTTATAATGTCTCTGCATCATTTATAGATAGATGTTAACTGTAACAAGCTATGCAGTGTTGTTTTATAATGTCTCTGCATCATTTATAGATAGATGTTAACTGTAACAAGCTATGCAGTGTTGTTTTATAATGTCTCTGCATCATTTATAGATAGATGTTAACTGTAACAAGCTATGCAGTGTTGTTTTATAATGTCTCTGCATCATTTATAGATAGATGTTAACTGTAACAAGCTATGCAGTGTTGTTTTATAATGTCTCTGCATCATTTATAGATAGATGTTAACTGTAACAAGCTATGCAGTGTTGTTTTATAATGTCTCTGCATCATTTATAGATAGATGTTAACTGTAACAAGCTATGCAGTGTTGTTTTATAATGTCTCTGCATCATTTATAGATAGATGTTAACTGTAACAAGCTATGCAGTGTTGTTTTATAATGTCTCTGCATCATTTATAGATAGATGTTAACTGTAACAAGCTATGCAGTGTTGTTTTATAATGTCTCTGCATCATTTATAGATAGATGTTAACTGTAACAAGCTATGCAGTGTTGTTTTATAATGTCTCTGCATCATTTATAGATAGATGTTAACTGTAACAAGCTATGCAGTGTTGTTTTATAATGTCTCTGCATCATTTATAGATAGATGTTAACTGTAACAAGCTATGCAGTGTTGTTTTATAATGTCTCTGCATCATTTATAGATAGATGTTAACTGTAACAAGCTATGCAGTGTTGTTTTATAATGTCTCTGCATCATTTATAGATAGATGTTAACTGTAACAAGCTATGCAGTGTTGTTTTATAATGTCTCTGCATCATTTATAGATAGATGTTAACTGTAACAAGCTATGCAGTGTTGTTTTATAATGTCTCTGCATCATTTATAGATAGATGTTAACTGTAACAAGCTATGCAGTGTTGTTTTATAATGTCTCTGCATCATTTATAGATAGATGTTAACTGTAACAAGCTATGCAGTGTTGTTTTATAATGTCTCTGCATCATTTATAGATAGATGTTAACTGTAACAAGCTATGCAGTGTTGTTTTATAATGTCTCTGCATCATTTATAGATAGATGTTAACTGTAACAAGCTATGCAGTGTTGTTTTATAATGTCTCTGCATCATTTATAGATAGATGTTAACTGTAACAAGCTATGCAGTGTTGTTTTATAATGTCTCTGCATCATTTATAGATAGATGTTAACTGTAACAAGCTATGCAGTGTTGTTTTATAATGTCTCTGCATCATTTATAGATAGATGTTAACTGTAACAAGCTATGCAGTGTTGTTTTATAATGTCTCTGCATCATTTATAGATAGATGTTAACTGTAACAAGCTATGCAGTGTTGTTTTATAATGTCTCTGCATCATTTATAGATAGATGTTAACTGTAACAAGCTATGCAGTGTTGTTTTATAATGTCTCTGCATCATTTATAGATAGATGTTAACTGTAACAAGCTATGCAGTGTTGTTTTATAATGTCTCTGCATCATTTATAGATAGATGTTAACTGTAACAAGCTATGCAGTGTTGTTTTATAATGTCTCTGCATCATTTATAGATAGATGTTAACTGTAACAAGCTATGCAGTGTTGTTTTATAATGTCTCTGCATCATTTATAGATAGATGTTAACTGTAACAAGCTATGCAGTGTTGTTTTATAATGTCTCTGCATCATTTATAGATAGATGTTAACTGTAACAAGCTATGCAGTGTTGTTTTATAATGTCTCTGCATCATTTATAGATAGATGTTAACTGTAACAAGCTATGCAGTGTTGTTTTATAATGTCTCTGCATCATTTATAGATAGATGTTAACTGTAACAAGCTATGCAGTGTTGTTTTATAATGTCTCTGCATCATTTATAGATAGATGTTAACTGTAACAAGCTATGCAGTGTTGTTTTATAATGTCTCTGCATCATTTATAGATAGATGTTAACTGTAACAAGCTATGCAGTGTTGTTTTATAATGTCTCTGCATCATTTATAGATAGATGTTAACTGTAACAAGCTATGCAGTGTTGTTTTATAATGTCTCTGCATCATTTATAGATAGATGTTAACTGTAACAAGCTATGCAGTGTTGTTTTATAATGTCTCTGCATCATTTATAGATAGATGTTAACTGTAACAAGCTATGCAGTGTTGTTTTATAATGTCTCTGCATCATTTATAGATAGATGTTAACTGTAACAAGCTATGCAGTGTTGTTTTATAATGTCTCTGCATCATTTATAGATAGATGTTAACTGTAACAAGCTATGCAGTGTTGTTTTATAATGTCTCTGCATCATTTATAGATAGATGTTAACTGTAACAAGCTATGCAGTGTTGTTTTATAATGTCTCTGCATCATTTATAGATAGATGTTAACTGTAACAAGCTATGCAGTGTTGTTTTATAATGTCTCTGCATCATTTATAGATAGATGTTAACTGTAACAAGCTATGCAGTGTTGTTTTATAATGTCTCTGCATCATTTATAGATAGATGTTAACTGTAACAAGCTATGCAGTGTTGTTTTATAATGTCTCTGCATCATTTATAGATAGATGTTAACTGTAACAAGCTATGCAGTGTTGTTTTATAATGTCTCTGCATCATTTATAGATAGATGTTAACTGTAACAAGCTATGCAGTGTTGTTTTATAATGTCTCTGCATCATTTATAGATAGATGTTAACTGTAACAAGCTATGCAGTGTTGTTTTATAATGTCTCTGCATCATTTATAGATAGATGTTAACTGTAACAAGCTATGCAGTGTTGTTTTATAATGTCTCTGCATCATTTATAGATAGATGTTAACTGTAACAAGCTATGCAGTGTTGTTTTATAATGTCTCTGCATCATTTATAGATAGATGTTAACTGTAACAAGCTATGCAGTGTTGTTTTATAATGTCTCTGCATCATTTATAGATAGATGTTAACTGTAACAAGCTATGCAGTGTTGTTTTATAATGTCTCTGCATCATTTATAGATAGATGTTAACTGTAACAAGCTATGCAGTGTTGTTTTATAATGTCTCTGCATCATTTATAGATAGATGTTAACTGTAACAAGCTATGCAGTGTTGTTTTATAATGTCTCTGCATCATTTATAGATAGATGTTAACTGTAACAAGCTATGCAGTGTTGTTTTATAATGTCTCTGCATCATTTATAGATAGATGTTAACTGTAACAAGCTATGCAGTGTTGTTTTATAATGTCTCTGCATCATTTATAGATAGATGTTAACTGTAACAAGCTATGCAGTGTTGTTTTATAATGTCTCTGCATCATTTATAGATAGATGTTAACTGTAACAAGCTATGCAGTGTTGTTTTATAATGTCTCTGCATCATTTATAGATAGATGTTAACTGTAACAAGCTATGCAGTGTTGTTTTATAATGTCTCTGCATCATTTATAGATAGATGTTAACTGTAACAAGCTATGCAGTGTTGTTTTATAATGTCTCTGCATCATTTATAGATAGATGTTAACTGTAACAAGCTATGCAGTGTTGTTTTATAATGTCTCTGCATCATTTATAGATAGATGTTAACTGTAACAAGCTATGCAGTGTTGTTTTATAATGTCTCTGCATCATTTATAGATAGATGTTAACTGTAACAAGCTATGCAGTGTTGTTTTATAATGTCTCTGCATCATTTATAGATAGATGTTAACTGTAACAAGCTATGCAGTGTTGTTTTATAATGTCTCTGCATCATTTATAGATAGATGTTAACTGTAACAAGCTATGCAGTGTTGTTTTATAATGTCTCTGCATCATTTATAGATAGATGTTAACTGTAACAAGCTATGCAGTGTTGTTTTATAATGTCTCTGCATCATTTATAGATAGATGTTAACTGTAACAAGCTATGCAGTGTTGTTTTATAATGTCTCTGCATCATTTATAGATAGATGTTAACTGTAACAAGCTATGCAGTGTTGTTTTATAATGTCTCTGCATCATTTATAGATAGATGTTAACTGTAACAAGCTATGCAGTGTTGTTTTATAATGTCTCTGCATCATTTATAGATAGATGTTAACTGTAACAAGCTATGCAGTGTTGTTTTATAATGTCTCTGCATCTTTTCATAGATAGATGTTAACTGTAACAAGCTATGCAGTGTTGTTTTATAATGTCTCTGCATCATTTATAGATAGATGTTAACTGTAACAAGCTATGCAGTGTTGTTTTATAATGTCTCTGCATCATTTATAGATAGATGTTAACTGTAACAAGCTATGCAGTGTTGTTTTGTCTCTTTATGCATTCATTTATAGATATGTTAACAAGCTATGCAGTGTTGTTTTATTATGGCTATGCATGATTTATAGATAGATGTTAACTGCAAAAAGCTATGCAGTGTTGTTTTATAATGTCTCTGCATCATTTATCAATAGATGTTAACTGTAACAAGCTATGCAGAATGTCTCTGCATCATTTATAGATAGATGTTAATGAAACAAACTATGCACTGTTGTTTTATAACATTTGTCTCTGCATCATTTATAGATGTTAACTGTAACAAGCTATGCAGTGTTGTTTTATAATGTCTCTGCATCATTTATAGATAGATGTTAACTGTAACAAGCTATGCAGTGTTGTTTTATAATGTCTCTGCATCATTTATAGATAGATGTTAACTGTAACAAGTTATGCAGTGTTTTATAAGATCTCTGCATCATTTATTGATAGATGTTAACTGAAACAAGCTATGCAGTGTTGTTTTATAATGTCTCTGCATCATTTATAGATAGATGTTAACTGTAACAAGCTATGCAGTGTTGTTTTATAATGTCTCTGCATCATTTATAGATAGATGTTAACTGTAACAAGCTATGCAGTGTTGTTTTATAATGTCTCTGCATCATTTATAGATAGATGTTAACTGTAACAAGCTATGCAGTGTTGTTTTATAATGTCTCTGCATCATTTATAGATAGATGTTAACTGTAACAAGCTATGCAGTGTTGTTTTATAATGTCTCTGCATCATTTATAGATAGATGTTAACTGTAACAAGCTATGCAGTGTTGTTTTATAATGTCTCTGCATCATTTATAGATAGATGTTAACTGTAACAAGCTATGCAGTGTTGTTTTATAATGTCTCTGCATCATTTATAGATAGATGTTAACTGTAACAAGCTATGCAGTGTTGTTTTATAATGTCTCTGCATCATTTATAGATAGATGTTAACTGTAACAAGCTATGCAGTGTTGTTTTATAATGTCTCTGCATCATTTATAGATAGATGTTAACTGTAACAAGCTATGCAGTGTTGTTTTATAATGTCTCTGCATCATTTATAGATAGATGTTAACTGTAACAAGCTATGCAGTGTTGTTTTATAATGTCTCTGCATCATTTATAGATAGATGTTAACTGTAACAAGCTATGCAGTGTTGTTTTATAATGTCTCTGCATCATTTATAGATAGATGTTAACTGTAACAAGCTATGCAGTGTTGTTTTATAATGTCTCTGCATCATTTATAGATAGATGTTAACTGTAACAAGCTATGCAGTCTTGTTTTATAATGTCTCTGTACCATTTATAGTTTATTAGTTTAGTCCAGTTTCAGAGTTGCTGATTCCTGGGCTTTGGTTGTAGTTCCTGTGTACTGTTTCCTTGCCTTATTTGGGGGAAGGGAAGCTACCTTGCTTTCCTGCTTTACTAGTTTAGTCCAGTTTCAGAGTTGCTGATTCCTGGGCTTTGGTTTGTAGATTCCTGTTTACTGTTTCCTTGTGCCTTATTTGGGGAAGGAAGCTGCCTTGCCCCACCAGTGGGGAGTGGGAAGCATTGACCAGGCTGCCTTTTGTCCCAGTTTTGTGAGGATTCAGCCAGTAACTAAGTGGTAGTGTTATTGCTCGTTTCGGCCCAGTTTCTAGCTTTTTCCAGCCCCCTGGTATAAAACTTTCAGCTTGTACCTACTCAGCACAGACTCCACGTGGGCCAGCAGAGTAATCCAGGCTGCAGAGAGCCTGAATCAAGCGACTTTTCTTGACCACTAAGATATATTTTTGTTGCTTTCCACATCTGAATACCTAGCAACTGTATTTTGCGCCTGCCTTTCTGTTACATTGAAGCTGTTTTACTGAATTCTAACTTAATATTGCACTTGGAGATCCTTGTTTATTTACTATTTGACTGTATTTGTATGGAATTCTTCTGTGTAAGCTGTAGTGTAGCTTCGATTCATAACGCATTTATAAGTGTTTTGCTGTACCTGTTTCTGCCTGTTTTTGTGAAAAAAAAAGAGAAAAAAAGAAAAAAATATCTCTTGTTTTCCTGCTTTATTAGTTTTGTAGTCCAGTTTCAGAGTTGCTGATTCCTGGAGCTGTGTGGTTGTAATTCCTGTGTACTGTTTCCTTGCCTTATTTGGGGGAAGGGAAGCTACCCTTAACTTTCACCGCTTTACTAGTTTAGTCCAGTTTCAGAGTTTGCTGATTCCTGGGCTTTGGTTTGTAGTTCCTGTATTACTGTTTCCTTGCCTTATTTGGGGAAGGGAAGCTACCTTGTACCAGTGGGAGTGGGAAGCATTGAGCTGCCTTTTGTCCAGTTTTGTGAGGTTCAGCCAGTAACTAGTAGTTTATTGAACCGTTTTGGGCCAGTTTCTAGCTTTTTCCAGCCCCCTGGTATAAAACTTTCAGCTTGTACCTACTCAGCAGCTGTAGACTCCACGTGGGCCAGCCTTAAGAGTAATCAGGCTGCAGAGAGC